>NC_050173.1:13207791-13430291 GCF_008315115.2 Sander lucioperca | reverse complement strand
TAATCAAAACCTGATTAGAAGTAGTACTTAGTGTGGAATTGGGACATGGGTACTGACGAGTAGTTCTTTCCTTCCACACAGGAAGAATCAAGTTGTTGGAACAAACAGGATAAGATGAACATGCCACCATGGTAAAGAGAATATATTTTTTCTAAACTAATAAGACGTCTCACCTGTGGCACACATAGCAGGAGCGGTCTTTGTGGGTGGGGCAACCTGTGCCTCCACCAATCCCGTACACGTACTGGTTGCTTTTGGAGGAGTTCTCTGCAAAATAGATCCCGGCTCCAAACATGCCACCGATATAGGCGTGTCGCTCGTCAAAGCCCTTGTGGATGATGGCATTGATGAAGGGAGAGCCTGGCAGGAGAAAGGACACATTCATATTACGGTCGAGACACACAGACCAGACGGCCGACCCTCTGCAGAAAAGGCAGTTGGACTGATCAGTCTCCCCGAGTTGGTCAAAAAAGTGCCTCGTAACACACCAAAGTGACGAGACGTAATACGTCTCCATAACAGCAAGCGGCGCTAATCTGTATTGTCGCCCAAAATGAAAACCGGCAGCTGATTGGACGAACGCGTCACGTGGGTCTGGTTTCTCCGGAAATTCAAAGACAGACTGTCATGGCGGCTTGTTCAGAATACGATCTCATATTGTACTAAAATAGTTCACTGAAACGTGTTTGGGAAAACATTTTAAGCGAGAAATAGGCCACGCAGTTGCTGAATCTGTCTTCATTTCAGATCGACAAAGGTCAGTTTAAAAGATTTTCATCAGAGTTTGAGAGACTTTAGTCATGCTCATTCCACTCCTCGTTTCCGGGTTAGCACTCTACCAATCAGATGGGTCATTTGAGTCCGACTGCCGGCAGTGACCGCCCCGCCAATTACACGTCAAATCGGCCAAAATGAAGGACGACGGCCCCTCCGACGGACGGCAGCACGGAACACACCGAACAGACTCGAGTCACTGACCTCGCCAGACTGTCCAACGCCGATTATCGGCTTGGTGTGTCTGGACCTTTAGGGCCATCACACCGCAAAAACATGCAATAGACTCTCCCTGCAGACCTCTACTGTGGGGACAGGAACGCATCCTGTATGCACATGCTTATAGGCACCTGGAAAACATCCCAACACATCTCGTTTGTCTTTGCTTCAACACAAGAAGAATTCTATCCATTTCTGGAGCCTCCACCGGAAGAGGCCCCAAATATAAGTAGCTAACAATAATAATTTAAAGCGTTATTATAAAAACATAGTCTATCTGATGATGATATGTCTACATTCAGCAGCCTCTGCAATTAGTTTACCTCCCCTTGTATAAACAGCTCTCAGCACAAATGTAAAAAGAATGCAGACAAGGAAGAGAGATCCAGATACTGTTTGACTAAGTGTTATCCTGGGAAATCCATGATCTAAGAGACTTTGAACATAGTACTGTATGATCGTTGGTGTCAGACGCAGCATTTCAGACATCACAGAAGCCAGACGACTTCCTGGGATTTTCAACTCTACAGTGTTTAAAGAAACAGAACTCGGCTGCAGTCCCGGGGGTTGTGGATATGGAAGATTAATGACTGGATGACCAGCTGTTCTTCGCTGCTAACATCTCTGCGACAACCCACTCCAGAAGATTTATTCTCCACAAGATCAGGAGGATACGACCATTCCTCACCCAAGAGGCGGCGCAGGTTCTGGTCCAGGCTCTTTACATCTCGCGCCTAGACTACTGCACCTCGCTCCTGGCTGTTGTGCCTCCATCTGCTAGCCGACCTCTGGTGCTTATCATCAGCCTGGCTGATCTATAACTTACCCAAGTTCTCCCACACTAACCTGCTCCTCCACACCGGCTCCCGGTGGCTTCTCAAATCCGATTCAGTACACTGGTACTTGCCGATTGTGCTGTGAATGGCTACATCCAGAACATGGTCAAACCATACACCCTAACCTGTCCACTACGCTCTGCCACTGCCTGTGGGTTTGCTACTTCCTCACAGTTCAGACTGCACCATGGCGAAGTTCGTCTCAGAGTCAGAGAATGGTTGAACATTGATGCAGAAGGCCGAGGAGTTTTACTTCTGTCAACAAAGAGGAAGTGACTGACACTAAAGGAGGTGATCAAAACGTGCTATACTGAAATGTTCTCATAAACACTATTGAAAGTGAATTCCCGTTTCAGTGTGTGAGGTAATTGCGAATAATGTCCCAGATGGCCCCTCATATTTTCCTCCCATCCCCGAATGCTATGTGGAGAAGCCAGACCCTCCTTCAGCGCGCTTTGGAGGAGGGTCCGGCAAAGCGAGACTACAGCTCCACAGACGGATGGGAGTCAAGGAACTGAGGTTAAGCTCAGACATGTTTGTAATAACAGCAGGAAAAAAAATATTGGAAAAATGATTTATGAAGAAAGCGTTGGTGAAGTTTATGGAAATTGACCAAACAAAGTAATCATTGTTTAACCTTAATTTATTTAATACAGAAGAAGAAGTGGATGTCAAAGTGGAATCAAATGTTAGAAAAGAAGACCACTTAATAAAGACCACTTAATAAAGAAGTAAGAAAATATATAAAAAGTTAAGCAACAAGCTGTTGAAATACTTGATATATTATATAGTGAGGAAACCCACCCTGCTGAACTATACTCTGTTAATTTACCGTGAAAGAGCATTCGCTCGTTGTGATGGTTGTGATTCTCGTCTGCGATTTCCTTTTGTCTGTGTGCGTATCTCTCCCGTAGCTTCTTATTCACCACCTTCTGAATCTGCAGAGGAAGGAATAGAGGAACAGAGGGAGGGATGAGTCAAACCAGACACCACATTTAATTTGACTCTTTGTTAGTTAATTAAGTTTCAACTCCTCCTGTGTGATCATTAAAAGACAAAACTGGTCTCTGTGTATGTGTACTAGGGCTGTTGGAACGAAAGTCGAATATAATTCGAATATCAGTCAATACTATTCAAATGCTGAAATTACTATTCGAATGTGATTTTTTTTTTTTTTTTTTATAAATAGGTTGGCTAAACTTAGCTAATCTCCCTCTTCTCATGTCTGATGAACAATAAGTTATGGGAGTGGGAAACAAGGCATTGTGAGCCAACGTTACGTACCGAGTAACGGTAGTACAGGGGGGAGTGACAGGCTGCGGCTGGAAATCGGAAGAAGGATGGGAAATAGTTTTAACATGACTTTATTGACATCCACCGAGCCAAAATGCTTATGTTATCAATAGTTAGCTCATTCTGGTTTCTATCTGCGTTGCGAGTTATAGGAGCTTAGTTGGGAGCTTCATCGAGATAGCTAAAGTTAATATTAGCTGCCTACAGCTGTCAGAGTTAGCATCGACTTCGTATATTACCTTCTAACAGCTGTATTCTCGTGACAATCTGCAAGAAACAAGTTGCTTATAAATCACTAAAATAGTAGTGGCAGCACCGTTTGGCTTAGTTATCAATGCTGTTAGCATCATAGCTAACACTATTGTTACTTAGTTTGACAAATCATTCCGGCTGTGCTTTCTAACATGATGTCATTGTGCTAACCGAGCAACGTTAGCCTTTACAACAGAGCCGCTTCAATACACTTGGTAGATAATGTTTCATTACAGAGTTCTCTGCTGAGTTGGGTTTGTCGCTGTGTGCGTGGTGGAAAATAATGTAAACAAAGTTGCGTGCCAGAAATGCAATGCGCCATGACGTAGATCCCCTTCAAGGCCAGGCTGATGTTGGAAGTCCCTCTAGTGGACAGAATGTGTAACAACAACCACTTACAGTGCTTACAGTGGCATTGACAATGCATAAGCCTGAGGAGTGTAGTACATATTTATAACAGGCTGCATTTGAGCATTTAATATTTGAATATTTAAAAAAATAACAGATGAAATTCGAATGGTATTATAGAGGAAGACTGACAGCTCTAATGTGTACGCTGTGTGTTGTGAACACACACCTTAATGATGTTGTACCGGCTGAAGACTCCACCTGCATTGCCTCCATCGCGGTGCTCTCTGATAGTGCTCTGTAGCTAAGGAGGAAATAAACAGACAGAAGATGATCAAAATGACAAACTTATGCAAAGCTTTTAAGGTTAAAATGGAGAATGTGGGGGATAAAACATGCTAATGAAATGCAGTTTTCATACAGTATATCGTGAATAACATAAGGTGTGATTCACACAGCTGTCTGGACAGCATTAGGAGACATAGTGATGAGTCTGATTTTTTACCTCGGCAGCACAAGAGTGTTTTTATATTAATTCAGATTAACAACAAACAAACAAATTTAGGTCACTTGTAACATTTTCTGTTAACTCTTTTTAATTCTATAAAGATCAATATCTGGTGTTTCAGCTATTACTGACGTGTACACTCAGTTGCCAATGTATTAGGTACACCTAGCTAAAACTAATGCAGTCTATAATACAACGGTCCTGTATGGTCATTTTGGAGGATGTAGTTTGTTGAACTCAACAGCACAACAGAGATGTGTTTCTGTTATTTAGCCTACGCTCTGTGATATCAATGGGATGGACAAGAACACAAACATTGTAAACACCATGAAGGCAGGATTTATTGCAGGACTGTTTTATAAACTGCATTAGTTTTAGTTGGGTGTACCAAATAAAGTGGCAAGTGACTAAGCGGAGATTACAGAGCAGCAACTCATTTAATCACAGTAGATAACTAAATAATGCCTGTGGGAAATTTGCTGCCGCTGCAAACGTGTGGCATCAGCAGTAAAAAAAGACAACTTGACTCAAAAGAGGAATATAAAGTAAAAATAGATCAGAAGCTGCTGCAGGTCGATTTGCAAACTGATGGAACCATTTGAAGAAAGTTTGCCATAATGTGGGTGAAATGATCACCACCATTCACAAAAATCATCCTAATGACTGAAATTATTGATGACTATACAATACTGCTGTGAATAGGTAAATGTACTCAACCTAGCATTAGAATCTGTCTGGAGACATCATATCAGTCATTTTTCAAGTTCCCAAGTAAAAATTACAGATTATATTAGCTGTTAATTTTTTGTTAACATCTGACGGTCCTCATTCATTTTAAATCCATTTAGACTGATATCTCCTGTCACTTTCAGTTACTGCTTTCATTTATATAGTTAATGGAGCAGTAGCTCTGGTCTAAAGTCTCTCCTGCAGATTGTTGCTGTACTTTGGTGACACTATCAACCTAAACGTATGTCGTGTCTGGATGCGTGTGTGTAAAAGTGTGTTTGCATACTTCCTCCTCCACAGACTGGAACTCCTTGTCGTCTGGTGCCAGGTCGATCAGCACGGTGCCCTGGCTGGAGCAGTGGAACGTCAGATATGGGTTTGCACCTACAAACAAAAAACAAATGATGACACTGACACTAAATTTCTTATCATACATTACAGGTACAGCCACATATATAAACCCAGGAGTTTGATGTATAGATGATGTAAAGTAAGTATTTTGAGTGTTTTTCAACGAATCTGGAGACTAAATAACAGAACTTGGCGTTATAAAGAGAACATGCTTGATTGTTTTAACATTTCCAGTGTTTATTTGAAGATTCAATATTTATGTCATTTCAATATAGTAAATCTGATATAGGAACAGGTGTGTGTTTGTGTGTCTGTGTGTTTCTGTTTGTTTCCTGACCTTGCTGGCCTCCCAGCAGCCTCTCGATGCCCTTGATGAGTTTGTGTCTGTGGCCGTAAGCGTTGATGCCGATCTCTTTCAGCTCCTCGTGACCCATATCTGCCAGCACATCCAGCGAAATCTGCCCGGAAACAACAAATGAGTCATGTCAGTCTTGCTTATAGTTGTCTTCTGCCAAAAGAATGTATATTACTAGGAAAATAACATTTTATTATCATAATGTCCAATCATTATTTGAGCGATACTTATAATTATACATCTGTCAACTGAATCAAATGTTCTAATTTATTGAAAGGTAGAACTCTGCACAAACCTAAACAAAAACACATTACTGTTTGATAGTGACAACAGCAAGTCAGGCTAAAACTGATCATTAAAATTAAATAACCAACAATAAAACAAGAGTTTAGTGATCTAAGACACTGTAGAGACAATCGGTCTGACAGATATTCATGAGAGAAAGACAGAAGCGGCATGGAAAAAAAGGGTCAATGAACGAATGGCAGTAATCAAGCCTTTCATATGCCAAATGATGATGGTGAAGTTTGTGAGTTTTTTCAGGGCGATCCCAGATGAGATTCATGCTGGCGACAGAGATTACTCTGCTTTTTAAACAGTAACCTTTACGTACTTCCCTCTGTGTTACTGTGATCACTGCAACAGGTTTAATCATCATAGCCTAAATACTCTGCTCCGAGTCAAAACACAGAAATAAGCAAAACAGAAACTGAAAATTTGTCTGGCACCAAAGTGAATACAAAAACTCTGGTTTCATTTCCAAAATCACAGCAAAGAAATGAAAACTTCAGCTTTTTACTTCTTCAGAAGCCCGTATGATCTAACAGAGAAAAACAGTTTGTCACACTCGATTTGAAGTAATCACAGAAAACTAATGAAAGTGACACAATAGCCTGGTTCTCGCCACTGGCTGATGCTTCAAGCTGCCATCTTACAATGCCATCACAGCAGTGGAAAAGCAGCATCTGAGCAATCTGGCACCTGGATCATCCAACTAAATAACTTCTACCAATTCCTTGCAAAATTATTGCATTCTCCCTGCAAGTTTTAACTAAACAGTAATAGTGGCTGATCTCCATATTTTTTTGCACATGTGTTGACAAAGGTTTACTACTCATCCTCTTCTACAACAACAAACAAATCAGAAGTAGAGCTTTACAGAGGGAACAGAGGGTGGATTCACACAGCAGAAAGTTGATTAGAGTTGTTAATCATTACAGCTGAAATAGGTTCGGTTTTTAACACAATATTGTAATTTCAACATAATGAGTAAAAAGTATGGTTTTAGTGTTCAAGTAAATTAAATTGGCCGATGTAGTGATGTCAATTCCGTCAAACCTACAGTATGTGTATCTCTTTGTTATGACTCTGAGTTAATGTTACTCTGAAATAAAAAATTTCCATTAACACCAAGCTGACTCTTACCTCAATCACAATCTTCATTTGAATATCAGTGATTGCTCGTTTCCCTTTAGGGGAACCAAGGATACATATAGCACACACAAACACACATATCCTCCGTACTGCTATGCTTAGCCTTTTGCCTGCTGTCACCTCTCAATTTCACTGTCTATTTCTGTTTCTCTCCCTGTCTGATTTTTCCTTTTTCTGTCAACCCATCTGTCTCCTTGTCTCTGCCTGTGTCTATTTCCTCCATCTTTCTCCTTAAGCCTCTCTCTTTATTTTTTTCCCTTGTTCTCTCACTCTGTATCCCTCTTCTGTCTCCATTGCTCTATGGACATCACCACCTCTTTCTTTCTTACAGTGGAGCAGAGACAGTCTACAGCGATGCTACAGCTCTGCAAGGCTGTACTTAGGCACAGTGGTGCTCTGAGCTAAATGCTAACACTAACATCCTCACAACGACAGTGCTAACATGCTGATGCTAAGCAGGCGAGATATTTACCACATCACCATCATTTACCATGATCACCATCTTATTTTAGCATATAAGTTAACATTTGCGAATTAGCACTAAACACAAATTACAGTTGAGGCTGATGGCTGATAGCTTTGCAAGTATTTAGCCATAAACCTAGCTATAATAAGCAATAAAAATGTTGGACAAATGAAAATGTTGATGACCCAAGATAAAAAGTTGAGGGATTAGCGAAGTAATTACATCCTGAGGGGAACTTGGATGTCTGAACCAAATTTTATGGCAATCCATCTGTTGTTGAGATAATTCAGTCTGGACCAAACATTGCCATCCCTTGAGCCACGCCGCTAGAATGGTTATGATCTGACAATGAGGAATGTAAAATGGAACAAAAACGAACAAAAGAAAACTAATTAAATAATTGAGTTCAAACCAAGACAGAATTAACCCTGTAAAAAACAAACTATAAGCCTATAGAAATTAGTAAAAGTTGGATATTGACATTAAAAAAAGTCACCTAAACAATATTTCACTTTCACTCGCAATTTGAAGCTCTTTCCTGGTCTTTCCACCTTTCATCCTCATCTCTTATACCTATGTGCCTCTCCAGTTCTTTGCACCTTTTGCTGTTCCCTTTCACTATTGCCTTTCCCAGACACATAAAGAAATGTGTGTGTACCTGTTCCCGCTGGAAGGTGTCTCGGAGGTGTTCCAGCCCTAGGCTCTTCAAAAACTGGTTGATGGTCATGTCGAGCAGAGCTGCAGAGACACAGAGAGGTCAGCAGGGTCAATAGAAGAGTCCCAGCTGTTACACATGTTTACATCATGCAGGCATGCTTTCATTTCAAAAAGAACCAGCCTCTGATTCAGGACACAACTTACTGTATGTACTTTCTCCTTCCTTCCTGTCAGACCCAGATGCTCCGTCTGCTGGTCCGGTGGCCCCGCCCACAGTGATGTCACTGAGGGGCGCGGTCAGGTTGTCTATGCTGCTGGCTGCAGACAGGCAGGATGGGGATGGAGAGGGAGAGATGACCACGCCCCCTGCCGCACCTGTACTCACCACACTTGCACTTACCTGAGAGTGGAAGAGAGAAGGGCCAAGTCAAAGTTTATTGCTAAACTCTTATACATACTGACTGACATCTTACAACTTTTTACAGTGCACATACTTCAACTATTTGCTTACAGTTCAACAGACACTTTAACTCTCACACTTAATGTGCCTAAGCTTATTATTATTTTTTAGCCTTTTCCACATATGTTAGCAGTTTCTTTTTACAGCAAACACATAATGTGGCCACCACAGTATTACGTTTAAGCTGAAAGCCCTCTGTCTATACATACATACTGTCTATACTTGTATGTACGTGTGTGGACACTCACCACAGTGGCCTGGGGTTTTAAACAGCTTGGCAGAGCATCTGGCGGCATGGCGTCAATCAACAATGCTCTGATGTCATCAGCCTGCAACAGATGAAGAGACAGACGGAATGACAAGATGTAGACGTATTGTTAATGTCATAACATGTCATAAAGTCAGTGAACTGACAGTAATGTGTGTTATATAGCCATATCTATTTAAAATTTGCTAAGATTAGCCTCAGTAAGCTACTGGTCACACCAGTCCCAGTTAGGCCGTAGCAGCAAATCCCTGAGTGTCATGTATTGAGCAACGGTGCATTTTTGTTTCATATGAATTCAACTTTTCATTTGTAAGTAGAATAATTAAATTTTTCGGTCTCAAAAGTTGAATTGTCTCACTGCCAAGTTGCTTGTGTTTGCATCTTTTTATTTATTTTTTATTTTTTTGCAGTGCCTCGAAATACCAGCCAAGAAGAGAATTATTCTTCCTAGTTGTCAACAAGTCCCCAGCTACAAGCATCTTTTTTTGTGTCCTCTAATCTGTAGCAGAATTGTGGGCTAATGTAAGCAACATCACAAGTTGCACTTCACTTCATGTGGATGTCAGCTGTAGTGACATGTTCTCTCGGGAAAACTGTGATATGGTACCTACAGGCAAACAAGAAACCCTATTAGGAAGCCTCATTAGGAAGCCTCATTAGGGTGCAAGAAGTTTGGACGCTACCTGTTCTACATTCCAAATTTCTGAAAACTTTGTTCTTGGTGCTCATCTGTCTGAATAGTTAACCATTACCAGTCAAACATCAGTTGAAGCTAATGATATTGCCATGGGCTGATTCATAACAGGTACAAGACTCCTAATATGAAGAAATGAGGAGGAGGTGAAACATTTCAAAGAAAGCATCTTGTACCGTTGCCAAGTCCAGCGGCGTCTGGCCCTCCTGGTTCTTCATGGTGGGATCGGCTCCATGGGCCAATAGCAGAGCGCAGAGCTGAGTCCGCCCCTTCTGAGCCGCCTCGTGGAGGGGAGTAAATGCCCACTTGTCTGTGGCATTGACGCACGTGTTGTACTTGATCAGCAGTGCAGCTATGTCCACGTGCTAGACGGAGGAGAGGAGGTCGATGTGAAGGAGGAGGAGGAGGTGGTGGTGACGGACACAGAGAGAACAAGACAGAAGATGAAACGGGGAAGGAGGAGGAGAGGAAAGAAATTCAGAGAAGAGTTACAAAAACAGATTACAAAAATGAGAGCAGAAAGTAGAGGAGTTGGTGGGAGGATGAGGCACACAGCAATAAAAGCATTTAATGAGAAAATGTGTGAAGTCTGGTGAATGAGTACTATAAAAAACGTGATCAGAAAAGATATGTGGAATTCTCTCAAACCGAAATGGTGTGAATTATTAACTCCATCATGATTCTTGTTTTCCCAAAGGTCTTTCCTTCTTTTCCTGTTCTTTTCTCTCATCGTCGATCTCCAGCATTGAACACAATGTAACTTGTTTCTGAGTACCAGTGGGCGATGCTAAGGGTTTGTATGTGTGTATCCAAAACTCAGAGCTCATCAAGTTTTCATTCAAACATGTGTTTCATGACTCATTTAGTAGCAGAATGCTGTCAAACTAGAAGTAAAATGTGGCAGAGACAAACAAGGACTCCAGATGAAGGAAAAACTACATTCATGCATGTCTTCAGGGAACCTAATTGCAATTATAAGGTTAATACTACTACTACTACTACTACTACTACTACTACTATAAATAATAATAATAATAATAATAATAATGTAAATGGGAAAACAGGGTGGAAATAAGTGAGGTTATAACTGTCATATGTGATGCAAGCTACAAGATTCAGAAATTGTCGTACGCATCTCACATGTAATATGGATTTAAAGCCTCAAATATGAATTCATAACCGTTCATGATGTTTACCTAAGACAAATCAGGCGGAATTAGCTGCATTAGAGTGGACAACAACAAGAAAATTGAAATGTTGCACCCTAAAATAAATATAAACAGATATCAAAAAGAATAAGGGCAGCATCTCTGAACTGAACTTGTGAACTGAACTCAAGTCTGCAGTGAGTGAAGAATGTATGTGTGTGTGTGTGTGTGTGTGTGTGTGTGTGTGTGTGTGTGTGTGTGTATGTCTGTTATACCCCATATGAAGCAGCATTGTGTAAAGGTATCAGCCCTCCTTTGTCCTGTGCATTCACGTCGGCTCCATGTTCCAACAGATACTCTGCTACCTCCAAGTTGTTATAGCCGGCTAGAGAGTGGCGCAGGGGGTGGGGGGTTGTATGGAAAACAGTAGGAGGACAGACGGTGGTTGAAAGATAGAGGAAGATAAATAGAAGGAAAAAAAAGAGGAGAAACAAAAATGTAGTCAGGTAATGGGAGGAGGACAGGCAGAGAGACATGTCAGCCTACATTAGCTGTCGTGTGACAGCGTATAATCATCTTTTCCTTTGACAAGGCAGAGGGTGCGTGGATGTGTGTGTCTCTAAGTGGTCAGATCTATGAAGAAAAACAAATGGCAGACCTTCAAAGTCTTTTTTAAGCAGTTTTAAAAGTGCCAGTCAGGCTGCAAATCATTTGCTAATAAAGACATACTTTATCATCATACAAAAGCTAGCCTGGTCATGAAAGTCTAGTCTAAAAATGCATAGTTTTCCACTGGGGAGTGACTTCATTTAGACACCATGAAACGCAAGCTGTCAGAAAAGTCCTTTGTGGTGCATAAGGGTAATATTCACATCATGTCAGAGTTTGTGCTCATCATTGTATGGGAATCTTGATAAGAAAATATAAAAAGCATTGAGATAAAAACCTTATATCTGAATATTGTCCCTTCTTGCTCTTCAAGGTTTGAAGACATTGCTGGCCTGTGTTGTTTATGCAGAGTGGTGTGTCTGTTATTATCTCTGAAGCTGATGCTATCATGATTATAGATCCTAAATAAATACAAGAGTACGTGTGTGCGCACCTTTGAAGACCTACAGTATCTCTGCTATCAGGATTTAAAAACGTCATCAAGTTTTTGTGAGATCCAAGGTTGTTACAGTACATGATAGGTACTAGTGTTAGGTCGCCATAAATTAGTTACCTATCTCCAGTTTATCCAAAACGCTGACGTCCAGCTCTTAACGATTACTAAAAAAAGACCAACCACCCTCACCGGCTCCCTGTGCCTTTTAGAACTTACATTAAAACGTTTGAGGCACTGCGTGGTCAGGCTCTCAGTTGTATTTCAGAAATGTTGATCCCCTTTCAGCCACAACACAGCCTGACATGCTGAGGCAGAGGTCTCCTGCCTGGCTGTTCCCAGTACTAGCTATATCACCAGGGCTCTTTTCAGGCCGGGCCCCTCAGCTTTTCAACTCTTAGTTTAGTCTTTTTTATGGTCCACTTTTATTTATTCATTTAAAAAAAAACAACACATACATTACATAAGCTGGTCTGGTGGTGACATTTAGGAACTCATACTCCATTTTGATTTTAACTTTTGAGTGTCCTCCTTTTAGATCAGCCACCAGAGTGAAAAGGGATCTGCATGCTAAAGCTTTTGCACACACACATTTGGTGTAATCAAAAATCATTAATAAATGGGTAAATTGTCTCAGCCCACCTGTCTATGAACAAGGTGTTTTTGCCCTCTAGACTTTAGCTGTCTGGGTGTGTTTATTGCCTTCTTCTTGGCACTTCACTGAGCCAAAATCATAGGCGGTTCTGAAAAGCTGTAGCCAGAGTGATTGGCACCAGCGAATAATCCATTTCCAAAGTTCCTTCTTGGAAACTCCAGCCAAAACGCAACAAAAAAACCTATGGCTTTATCTTTCATCTCAATGTGTCTGCAAAGTGAGCTTTATATAATCAGAGAGGTGCTTACTTATTACAATGACCTGTGAATGGGATTCTACATGCATATTACCTGCAAGGTGCAGAGGTGTTGAGTTGCGTCCCTGCGTATCCCGACAGTTAATGTTGTCGGGGCTACATAACTTCTGCACCCGAGCCAGGCAGCCTTTCTTAGCGGCATCTAGCAACGCGGCATCTCCTCTCAGCAGGTCCTGGATGTCGGTGTCCCCGTCCTTCACTAGGTCCAGAGGCGTGTTACCATCTCGGTTCTTCTTGGTGGGGTCCGCTCCGTGCTGGAGAGAGGAGGCCAAAATGGGGTTCAGTGTAAATGCACACCAACATCTACTGTATATGGCAGACAGTGTTTGCAATCAAAAAACAGAATATTTTTTGTTGTAACAAAGACAAAATTTAAAAACGGAATGTTGGTACAAAACATAAGCTATAATTGATCCCTTATCGTCGTAACCCCAGTGAGAGCGTTTCACTTAGACCGGGAAGAGACGGTGACAGGTGGACGAGTGAGAAGAGGATGAAGGTAATACACCGGAGGGAAGAAGAGAGGAAAAGACGAAGAGGAGGTAGAAAAGTGAGGACAGGGCATCCAGTGGAAAACACCACATACCCTGGAGATCCTGAAGATGGGGGGGGAAAGCAGACATTTTCATCGTTCAACTGTCTCCTAGGTAACGGTTTAACTTGTCATTTCATTGTAAGTTTTGAAAACCCGCTCATTAAAATGTGATGTTGTGGGACCACTCCCCTGGGTGTCCACTGCTAGCCTCAAACTGTCCGTTAAACATCTCTCATGGCTGTATTCCCTTTTTAAAAGTGTTTTTCAACCTAACCATGTTCTGATTTGTCTGCCCTACTTGATTTGTATTATCTTTTTGCTGCTGCTGTAATTTATTCGCTATCCAGGAAAATTAGAATAGAGGCCCATTTAAGTAATAACTGGGGACATTTACATATAAATACATGTCGGTTTTGTTACTCTTCCATTGAATTCAGCTTATATTCAGTTCATGAAAGATGTTCCATTTACAATAGTGAACCATTTTGGAACCTATAAGCTCTCTGACCGGTTATCTGGCTCATAAAAGGTAAGGCATTTTACATTTTTGATTTGTTTACAAACACGATTAAGAGGATACAGCCATGAAAGCAGCTCTATGAGGCTTGACTATGTAAGTGCTAATGTTAGCATGCTAACATGCCTAAAATGACAATGCTGACATGCAGATTTTAAGCAGATGTACTGTTCACCATGTTCACCATCTTAGTTAAGCATGCTAACATTTGCTAATTAGTGCTAAAACCAAATTAGAGCTGAGGCTGATGGGAATGTCATTAGCTTTGCAGGAATTCAAATTCAAAAGTTTGACCTGATGATGGCGGTAGATGAAAAGTTAAGGGACCATCTTGAGGGATAATAAATAATAAATAAATGAAATGTCTGAACCAAATTCCATGGCAAACATTCTGAGATATTTCTCTAAAAGCCAAAAATGTCAACCTGCTAGTGACGCTACAGGAAAAATTAGGGCTCTCCAAATAAAAAATAAAAGGCTGGTGCTTCTGCGTCAACTCCACGCCATAGCTATGCCGTCGCTCCTACGGCGTCGTGACCCTTTCGGAGTTCTGCATCGGGTTTGCTTTGCATTGCGGTGCATTTCACCGCCATAACGCTAGGGGGTGATAAGTCTGAGGTTATATGCGAGGTGTCTGCCAGCCAGTTTATGTTATGTTAGCAAGCAAACTTTAGCACAACTGCCCACAAAGTACTGCTTGCTGGTGAAGTGCTAATTTCAAAACGTTACTGACATATAGACACTTTACAAACAGATATTTTACAAACCCCGCCATTGTAACCAAAACATGTCTGAGTTTATTTGCAAAGCTTATGTCAGTGAACTAGCATGTTGCTACTCCCCACAGTAGGCTGCTTGAAACACAGACTATCAACACACAGGACGAGTTGACCAATCACAGTCCTTGCGGTCTGCGTCGCCTCGACACAAAGTTACACATTTTTGGAGGTGCACGTCGAGCTATGGCGGAGGGCTCGGAGGGGGGTTCGCGGTGATGCAGAGGGGTCTGCGGGGGTACGCTGTCGATTCAACGCAGAAGCATAAATCAGGATTAATCTTCTGGGCAGCATGGATATCTGTACCAAATGTCTTGGCAATCCATCCAATAGTTTCACAGGTATTTCAGTCTGAACAATCAGAAAAAAGCCATACCGCAAGATGTCACACTGCTTGATCGACAGTTGGCAGGACTACGATACATCACACCCAAACCTTAAGTCATGTAAATTCCGACATTTCATGCCAAGTGCTTACAAGGCAGATTCTCCTTTTGATTGAAGGAGAAATTCATTATGTCCCTGCACTTCTTTCCTAACAGAGAAAATGCTAATGCACGTATTGTATATCTCATAAGATCCCTCCAGAATATCGTAGCACTGAGATTGCAACAGAGTTTTATTCTGAGCACAAATCCAACACAGAAAAGGGACAATAGAAAGTTGACAACTAACAGAGCAGACAAAAGTTAAAAAAAGTTACAAAACAGTTACATCCCGAGGGCCATTAGCACCAACATGCGGGAACACACACTGTTACTTATGTGCATGTGTGTGTGTTAAAGGGGAAATGAGGGCGCTGCCATGTTCATACAAGAATCACAATCACAAACTTAGTGCAGACAGTGTGAGGATTTTCCCAGCAGAGTGGAAAAATGCCAAAACCTCCCACCACCTTGAAGAATCGACCATCTGTGTGTGTGTTTCTAACTTCCAGACCTCTTACTGCAACCATCAGATCAGTAAAAGTGTGGCCTGAGGGAGCTACTGTATCTCTGAACTCCAGGACTGTTTTGAGAGCACTTACTGGGATTTATCGGCACATCAGGCTACTCCCAACTGACATTGAGTCCATCACTGAGGTTATACAGACGAGGATGAACAATCACTTTTACTTAAACTCCCACTAAGAGAAGCCAGGCTTGTAGTAGATGGACATAAACAAAGCTGCTGGACATGCTAAAGTCCTGCGCTGAGACAACTACAGTAGCACCGGTCTTCATGAGCACCGAAAAGCATCTTATGGTGCTTACCCACTGCTTGTACCAGCTCTACTCTTCTCGACTCGACCGCGGTGCCCCGTCCTCCATTTTCCATTGCAGAGTTAGTACCGCCTCATGCCTGAGGCGAGCGTGGCTGGTCGTCATAGCGACGCTGCAGGAAACTGCCGTGACCTAAAGGTCGTGACACACCAACCAGACGGCCAACCCTCTGCAGAAAAGGCAGTTGGACTGATCAGTCTCCCCGAGTTGGTCAAAAAAGTGCCTCAGAACACACCGAAGAGATGAGACGTAATACGTCTCCATAACAGCAGGCGCCGCTAATCTGTATTGTCCCAAAAATAAAAACCGGCAGCTGATTGGACGAACGAGTCTGGTTTCTCCGGAAATTCAAAGCCAGACTGTCATGGCGGCTTGGTCAGAATACAAGCTCATATTCTAAAATAGTTCACCGAAACGTGTTTCTGAAAACATTTTAAGCGAGAAATAGGCCATGCAGTTGCTGAATCGGTCTTCATTTCAGATCGACAAAGGTCAGTTTAAAAGATTTTTGTCAGATTTTGAGAGACTCTAGTCACGCTCATCCCGCTCCTCGTTTCCGGGTTACCACTCTACCAATCAGATGGGTCATTTGAGTCCGACTGCCGGCAGTGCCCGCCCCGCCGATTATATATGTCAAATCGGCCAAAATGAAGGCCGACGGCCCCTAGGACGGACGACGGCACGGAACACACCGAACAGACTTGAGTCAATGACCTTGCCAGACTGTCCAACGCCGATTATAGGCTTGGTCTGTCTCGGGCTTAACGCGACACACACAGAACGCTGAAGGTGTGTTTTTTTGACTCTCGGCATGTGGCTGTTGCCACAGCCAGAAGAAAAATTTAGTTTCAAATAAGCTGGAGGCAGTAAAAAAACACCGCTGGCTAAACTATTTAAAAATGGCGGGTTTTTTCAGGACACCCCCGTCTGTCACTAGCAATGATGACGCAGTGATTAGTGACGATTTTCTCGGACCAATCAGAAGTCTGCACGTTTTCACGTCACCTTTTGGTATTGCCTCAGCTCGCTTGGAACCTCGACGCCGGTGGTACTAAAAAAAGTACCTGTTAGCAGGTACCAGGGACTTTTTTTCGTAATGGAAAACAAAAAGATGCGAGTAGAGTCGAGGCGAGGCGAGTCGAGCAGGTACCATGTAATGGAAAAACGCCATTACTGTTGCAGGTCAGAGTTCCCCCACTTGCCTCAAGTTAGCAACTATAGATGGGTGTCAAATTAAAAGAAAAGCCAACACTGATGGTGGAGTTGGTCCAAAATCTCCTTTAGGTGTTCAAATGGCTTGACATCTGGTGACTGTAAATGCCACAGCATATAATTCACCATCAAACCACTCAGTGACCTCTCATGCTCTCTAGGGATGAATATTTCTTGGCGAACCAACCATATTAGTCCAGTGCCAAAACTATCAACTGTTCTTACCCAAATAACACAAAGTGTTTCAAGAAAAAAAATCCCAACTTTGAATCAATCTCAGTTTCCCTATGGGCCTTTCACGCATACAATATAATAGAATGTTAAATAATAGATATTACCTCCGCATTTTCACCGGCTAAAAAAAAGCAAATTAATGTGAGTTTCCATCTGCTACTGTTACACGGACATTAGGAGCTGGTGCATCAAGATAAACACTTTGTGGCACTAATTCTCCAGTCAGGTGCCATTAAACCACTGCAGAAGAGGCCGCGATGAGACGATTAAAGGCAATTCAAAGAGCATTAGTCAAACCTCAAACGGTGGAAAACATGATGAAAATATGGCAATTTTGTTTATTTCATGTGGTCAATTGAGGAAGTTTCCTCGTCGCTCCACACAGATGTGAGGTTTTCTTCTGCTGCAGGTTTTAGTCATGATTTGTTTGCCAAGTGTGATTCCATCGCTTTTTCCGACAGAGCTGCCACCTTCCCTAACACTGCCCACTCCACTCAACCATAGCTGTCATCTCAGAAACTCCACTGCACCATACACCACCTACACACTCTCTCACTGCATCATCCTACTTTTACTTTGTCACCACCAGCACTCCTCAATTGCAGTTATGGTGATTATTGATTGCTGCATTGAAATGTTGCTTGTTGTTGCTGCGTAGTTCATGTAATACTGTTCATCGAAATATATAACTGACTCTGAGCAATAGTTTTTAACTCTCTCAATTTTAACTCCAATTGTGTGGTATATTTGGTTTGTCTTTAATTACATTCAGTTTTTCTAAGTATTTAATTTCATTATTAGGTCGTTCTTATTATTCCGAACTTAATCTCATTTTGCGATGACAATAAAAGGAATTCTGAATTCAATATCTCAAAGCAGCACATTTTCTCTGCAGCTGATGTGGGATTAGATGTTGGTTTGCTGCGCTCGCCCTGTGTGTTGATCTAATAATAATTTATGCGGCCCCATATGGCAACCCTCGTGATGTAGCCTTGTCTGGAGGTGTTGATAGGAAAAACAAAAACACATTCAGCTATAAAACTGCAACATTTCACAGGACTCATTTAGACTCTATGAGATGTGGAAATCAGGTATTATTGCACTGCAGATATTTTCAGCCTTGTAGTCTGATTGGGCTTAAAAAACTCCCAGAGGGCAAGACAAGTCATACTATTGAGCGAATACTTTATAGGCTGTAATGACAATGTCATTTAACGGAAAAGTCTGATCCATACTGTTTGTTTGTACACCTTAAGCAGCACTAATCTGATTTTCACAGCAGTGACTACCACTGTGTTTTATCAAGAGTTGATTGCTACTAAGGTTGTCCATGCATTTATGGCACTCAAGGTTAGTTGGATGTTAGGAGAGGAAAGTGCATGTCTAACCTTGAGCAGCAGTTTGCAGATCTCGTATTTGCCCTTAGCGGCGGCTTCATGGAGCGGCGTGAACTTCCACAGGTCGGCCACGTTGACCGAGGCTCCGTGCCTGACCAGCAGCTCGGCCACCTCGTAGTGACCGTACGAACAGGCGTTATGGAGGGGAACCAGACCACTGTGGATGGAAAAAGCACACACAGAATTTCTAAAACTGTACCATGACTTTCTAATGTATTATGTAAACCAACATCAGTCTGTAAATGTTTACTACAAATGAAACCATAACTTAAGAGTCCTACCCTTTGTCCTTGGCATGCACGTCGGCCCCGTGGTGCAGCAGGTACTCCACCACTGACACTCTGTTGTAGCCGGCAGCAAAGTGAAGGGGAGTGGAGTGTCTCCCCTCCAGATCTCTGCAATTCACATTCTGAGCCGTGCACAAGGACTGGAAAGAGACAGAGACAAAGAGGGAAGATTAAAATGAATATCTGCTTTTTTTTAAATTAAAGAGCTGATCTACCAAAGAGCCATGAACAAATAAATATACGCTCTGTTGCTGCATAACCAATCACGTAGTACATTATAGTTTCTATTATTCAGCTTTAAAAGGACAAAGAAAGTTGATTTAGAGATTAGATCATTCCCAGAGGTTTTTCATCAAGTACAATGTGAACATGGAGTTTTTTTTTTTTATATTCAAGTGCAACAACACCACATTCTTACTGAAGATGGATGATGAGTCGTAATAAATATCAAGATCGGAAATATTGGTAGGAAAAATAGGAAACTGGACCCATCATTTTTCTCTGATAACTGGGCGTAAATCGTATGTAATCTACATACAAATATGAATATGGAACATTTCTCTGTCTGGCCTTGAATTTAGCAGGTGTTTCTCAGCACAATGCATTTCTTTGGCGTGTCAATGTTCTTTGCTGATTATGAATTTTTTTTAATCATGTTAATTACTTGAGATTTAGCAAGAAACTACTGTACTTATGTTATGGCTAATTTCATTCTGTTTCAGCAATGCTAGAACCAGATCCCCTGACTGTCACCATGAGGTTCACTTTTGTACTTTCAAAACTAATACCATTACCATCAGCCTCAGCTGTACTTTGTGTGCTTATTAGCAAATAAGCATACTTATACACTAAAATACGATGGTGAAAATGGTAAACATTACACCTGCTAAACATCAGTTAATATTGTCACTGTTAGCATGTGAAAACGTTTAGCTTAAAGCACCTGTAAGTACAGCATTGCTGTAGACTGTTAAACCTATGTCAGATATACAGTGGCCAGCAATGACAAAATGTAAATACACTTTTCTCAAAGTACAAACATCTTGTGAAGAGGTGATATATCATCCTGATACATAAAAAGGAAGGCTGATGTAAAAATCTGGGTAATATATCACTCAAATGTTTACATCATCCTTTTTATTCCCAAATAAACAGCAACCAACACCAAAGAAGAACAAACAGTACTTGTAAAAGACAGCAAGAAAGAGAAACAAAAATAGAGAAAAGAGTAAAACTGTTCCTCTGCCCACCCACCATGATTGATGATGAAATATTTGTCCGTGAAATGAAATATGTTTTTTTTAAATGAAGGGTTTTAGGGAACAACAGCAACAATATTGAAGTTATTAACTGAAGTTAATGCACATCTGCTGAACACCTGCTACCCTGCTCCTCACAGAAAATATTTCTGTTACTGCAGACCCAATTACACAGTTCAGTACTGAGAGGAGACACAGTGGGAAGTTTATTTTAAAGTTTCCTTCTACCACACTCCAGGATCCTATTCTACAGGAAATAAAATAAAACATCCAGCTGGCAGATGTATTCGTTAATCAAGCTATTATCCCTCACTTCAACTGTCATCGAGGTAGCGTCGCGTCGGTTTATGAAAGCTTGTTTAAGGAAAAAACGTCAAAAACTGTAGCAGCAGAAACAAGTTGCGAACACAACATTAACATATCTTTTATGTTAATATGCCAAACTTGTTGGCAGACAGATGCTTATTGACACATCCAGTTACGGAGCAACATTACCATTGATTTAGAGTCGTGTTTGTGGCCACCGGAAGAATGTAAGTCCAAAATCACTCTCCTTTTTGGCTCTATTTTTGATTCTCGTTAGCTGCTAAATGTTGCACTATGTACTTTTAATAATATTTCCAAACACAGTAAATGTAGCTGCTACGAAAGTAGTAGAACATGTTGCTGTTCATTGACCTTTTAGTCCTCTAGTGTTCCAATCTTTCTAACAGTCACAGTCTGAACCTTCTCAACACTGGAAAAGATGACAGGAATCAGCCCAGCAAAGTTATTTCTCTTCTGTCAATCAGTAGCTGTGTCTCTGTGTCTGTGTGTCTCTGTGTGTGTGTGTGTGTGTGTGTGTGTGTGTGCATCAGGTAAAAAGAAAATGACAGAAAGCCAGACCAGACCTCATTGCCTGCTCTGCTACAATTCCCTTCCTACCTGCCGAAGCATCACACTTCAGACGCTGACAGACTCTCTTCATCTGGATAACCCCATTACTGCCTGCCTCGGCGAGTAAAGACGCAATGATTTTCACTCTACACCAAATACTTTTGTCAAATGCTTTGCCGGATCTTACCGGGTCCTGACATTTGGTGGGTGGTTTTATCCGAGGCATATTATAGAGCACCATGCGCGCCTACATTTTTAACACGAGTGGGCCCCGGTACAAAACAAAGTGCTAACAGTGGCTATGATTATACAGAGTGCTGCAGTCGGAAATGTTATGAGATTGGAAATATGGTCTTTAAACAGAAGAAATGTTGCAATGCAAATTTTACTGGAATCAAGGTGGACAGAAAATACAAAGATGTGAACAGAAGGCATTAGATTCATGACCAACAATATCCACCTGACATTTAACAAAAAATCCCTAGGACCAGGACTCCATAAGAGCAACAAGAGCAGTCACAAAGGTCAGGGCAGTTTGTTCCATTTTCATTTAAAAATGAAGACAGGATTATCTGTGCCACACTTTCAATGAGTCCCTGTTAAATGTACATTATAAAAGTTTTGAGCCCATCTATAGTTCTTCATATCATGTTGTGTATCGCTGCGTCACATGAATTAAAATCCTTTATTAGATTTAACAATTACGTTTTTACATATTTAAGGACAATATACTCTATCACATTTTCTTCACTGGGTGTCTGTATAACCTGTGGAATGTCAGCTCAGGCATTTTTAGGGCTTATACATTTATTTATAATTGTTCAATCATGCAGCCAGTCAAGTTTCACACATCTTTCTGGACAGGATTCCACATTATTTCCAAACCTTAATGAGGCAATTAAAATGGATTTCTGCTCCCTCAGAGTAAAATTATTTCCCAGGGTTGGTGTCATTACACATGCCAAGGCTACCGAGGTCATGTTCTATTTCCCATTTCCATTTTTCAAATTAAGGCATATTAATTGTTTGAAGGGAAATAAATTATTCTCTCATTTAACCCTTTAATACCCAGAAAAAAACAAGTAGGGGATAACGTCAACTATCAGTAACAAAATGTGACAAATCCTAATCAAACTACCTTGACAGTGTCCAGGTCTCCGGCTTTAGCAGCTTCCAGAAGTCTGTAGTCCACATCTGAGTTTCTCACCGGGACGTTCTCTACACAGCAAAACATTGGACAATCACAGAATAAAAATGCTTTGCACAAACGTGAAAGTAAATGTTTCCTCTGCAAATGATGACGAGAGAAGATGACATTAGACAAAAGTCCCTGGCCACATTGAAACCCAGGATGTCACTGCTGCATGTTAGTTTATGGACAACTTCAAGAGCGGGCATGTTGCATTCAAAAATGGAAAAATGTCTACAGTCAACAGTGTTGATTTGCACCTTGCCAATAACTGACAGGAGAGAATGATTCACCCTGTACAGCAGAATGTGCAACTGATGTCAGTGACTGCCGTGACTTGGGAAGTGAATTTTCCTATTGATGATTACAATGCTGTGGTTAGACAAAGTTTTGCCAATATATCAGGGCAGGCACATATGCTGGAGGTTTCTCTACAGCTGCTCTACTTAAAGGAATATTTTGACATTTTGGGAATTATGCTTATTCGCATGAGAGTGGTGTCGATCTATTCGAGAAGACTGACACCACTCTCATGTCTGTGTGGTAAATATGACGCTACAGCTGGCAGCTGATTATTTTAGCTTAGAATGAAAGGAGGGAGTAAACAGCTAGTCTGGCTATTTCCTGGCTGGGCGCAGTAACGTCTTGAAGTCTCTGGGTTTGTTTACAGGGAAGCTCCACAGTGCTAGACTGGGTAAACCCAGCCCGATCTGCCGGCGATTTGATTTCGCCCTGCAGCACAGGCTGGAAACCTGTACATTTTTCGTTCCTGCTTCTGTTACAAATCTGCGGGGACCAATCACAAACTGGCTTATCCACCTGCTGCAATATTGGCGGGTTTAACACAATGACGATAGAGAAGCGACGGCAAGAAGCTTTTTGTTTACATTCAACATGGTGGCCACCGAAGCGCAGCAACCCGTTGATGCCGCTGCTGTCGCTGCTGTTTTAAAAGATTTCAAAGGCAAGTTTTCTCTGATAACGGAACAGAAACTTGCCCTGGAACAATTCCTACAAAAGAAGGATGTGTTTGCCTTACTACCGACCGGCTTTGTTAAAGCCTAATTTACCAGCTAGCCCCTCTGGTGGCCAAAAGAATGGAGCTCAGCTCAAACCCCGTTGTTGCAGTCGTGTCACCGTTGGTCGTGCTCATGGAGGACCAGTACGTCACCTGGATCGTTGGTCTGATTGGTGGAAGGACCATCCAATTGCGTACAGAGTCATTTGAACGATGCCCGTTGATCACGCCTCTTGTGCAGTAGAAAATACAGAGCAGACTCCCCAGACTAATGTTCAATCTTAAAAGATTGAGCTTGGTCTGGTGATAGCCAGACTACCACAGTGCACCTTTAATCTGGAAATACATGCAGTAATGTAATGTGGAGTTTCCTCTAACACAGAACAGGTGAGTTGACTCACTCTGCCTTTACCCAATCTGCAACTTTAGTCTGAAAGTATCAATACTGACCTTTCAAAACAATTCCAGTTAATCCCACTGTTGCTAGTTGCTGCATAGCAACCAAAACAAGGAGCGCACACACACACGCACACGCACACACACATAGTGGCATACCGTTGAGTATTTGCTGAACAGCTTCATTTCCCATTTGAGCAGCAGTGAATCCCTGCAGTGACACCAGCGAGGCGTCTGCCCCATATCCTAGCAACAGCCTGCAGGTCTGAAGGTGGCCTGCCATTGCTGCACGGTGCAAAGCCGTCTGACCCAGCGTGTCCAGGGCATTCACCTGCAAACACAAGCACCTTTGTATCACGGTTGTTGAGAGGAACATTTTTTCCTAAATTGCTGTGTCTTCAATTCTTTTAAAACGCCTTTGGATAAATCTGTTCTCTCTCCACTAACGGTAATGGTTTTGTTTTTTGTATGTGATTTACTAACATACATTCAGATGAATCCACTTCCCCTTAAATAGCCTCATTTACAGTGTGTCTGGTGAGAATAGTCTATATCCTTGACGTTCCACTTCAGGGATTGCTCCGGTGCCGCAGGAAATTCTGCCAGATGCATGGATTTTCGCCGATGTCAGTTTCTTTGTGTACAAATTTTAAACTCTGGTGGATTTATGAGGACTATGGTTGACTGCTCCTCAGATCTCTGCATGGTAAATTGAGACAGCTAGCTGTCAAATCTGAGTCTTCTCTCTCACGACTATTTTGCAGCAGCTCCTTGCGGAGCCGCCCATGACAATTGTGATTGGTTTAAAGAAATGCCAATAAACTAGAGCACGTTTTTCTCCCAACCCGGAATGCTATGTGCACTAGTAAGACTGAAAAAAGAAAATTAGTACTCACTCCTCACTGAATTTCCCCCTGTATGACTGTTGGATATTAGATCAAAATGGCAGCTCTGAAAGTAATCCCTCACGCTTTAATTCTGAGGGTCTGACACACAAAAAAAACCTGATGTTTAACGCTAATGATTCAGATTGTGCAAACATTTATTGCAATTATTTCTATTTTATATTTTATACTTGTAATTAATTTCACTATGTAGAGATCTGCTTTCACGTTAACACTAAAAGGGACTTTTTCTGTTGATTAGTGTCAGAAAAGCCACATTAAATCTACTTTAATTCAATGCTGTAAAACCACAGTGTGAATAACGTTAATAGGAACTGTACATGGGGATAAGAAAGAGACAACCCCATCTGGATGTACAAACAAAAAGAAAAAAACATTATACATACATAAATAGCTGGATAAAGGTGAAAATAAAGATATGAAAGAAATGACAGATGATATAAGTGAATACGGAAAATACTGTGGTGGTAATGGCGCAGTGGATATTACACATGCCTTTGGTGTGGGAGACCTGGGTTCGATTCCCACTGCTATACATCAACCAATGTATCCCTGAGCAAGACACTTAACCCCTAGTTGCTCCAGAGGGGTGCGACCTCTGACATATATAGCAATTGTAAATGTCTTTGGATAAAAGCATCTGCTAAATGACATGTAATGTAATGTAATGTGGTTTACCTTAGCACCATGTTTCTGTAGCACCTCCATGATGTCATTATGAGCACGTTCTGCTGCTACATGGAGAGCAGTCATGAAACTACAGAGAGAGGAGAAAAAAGGAGGAGGTTAGGTGAGTGTTCAACATTGGTTTATTCTGTTTTACGAGCAGTACACCTTTACAAAAACATGCTCATCTAGTGTCCTACTTTGTACAAAATACCAACTATTAGCAGCTTCAGTTCAAAAGTACCAATATCAGCCTGCAATAATTTCTATGTTTAATCATTTTGTTGACAGCGTGCAGTTAGCATCCAAATATAACAGTGTCACTTTTTGTTTATGAGCAGATGACGACAGCACTTACTCTTTATTCTTCTCGTTTACGTTGGCGCCTTTCCTCAACAGCAGCTCCGTCACCTGTTTCCTCTTGGGGTGCGGCGATGCTACCGCACAATGCTAACACACAAACAAAACATCATCTTATCACCTCTGCGCCAGTGTAGGAATATGTGTTTTTGCAGTAACGCAATTGTGTGTGTATTCATCTTACCAGCGCAGTCTCGTGGGTGTGAGGGTGTTTGAAGTTGATGATCTCCAGCGCCAGGGTCTTCTTAGCCTTGGCCATGTCAGCTTCGCGAGCAGCTTGAAGCAGCGAGTGGCCCTTAAACTCATCTACAGTAAACACACACAATGTTAACATGTCAGGAACAGAGAAAGCAGCCATGGTTTCAGGTGAAGTTTGAGTTTATCTTGACAGGTTTCCTACGAACCCAAATCATCTAAACCCACAGAGGAGCAACTGGTGCTTCAACCAAATGACAAACTTAAACAAATCTGGACTTACGAGGTTCTCACCCAACCACAACAATATATTCTTTCACTTGCAATGCCTCACAGCAATTCTTCAGAAAGTTTACTTCAAAGTTTTAACTAGAGAACTAATGACTTATGATGCCATTCTGTGTACCGGAGTTGGAGCGGAAACAAGTGATTATACCCCGAGGACTAAAAATTACAGACAAACTATTTTGCTTCAGAAGCATTTCAGACAACATAAAAAGGAGCCTGTTCAAGTCTATCCACCGATCAAGAGACGGAATTCATGCATTTATAATCAAAGGTTTCAACAAATAATTTGAGCGCCACACAGAAGTCACATCTTCAAGGGAACATGGTCAAGAGAGATGAGACAAAACAAACACCATAAAAAACAGCTGATGAATGGGGGGGGACAGAAGCTGCCTCTGCAGTTTATTCTTTTAAGAGAAAATTGAAGTCTTTTTTTTATCTTGCTTGTCTACCACAGTGCCTCACAAACCTTTTGGGTTTCATGTGCAGCTCCTTTCAAAAGCCAACTTCAAATGCCTTAAAACATTCTTAAGATAGGAAAACCATTACAGTAAATGTTTAATCTGATTTATTAGTTGCCTTTGTTGTTGCATTAAATGACAAGATTTGACAAACAGCTGCTGAACAGCAACCAATCAAATGTATATGATGTCAATGGTTTTATTTTCTTGATTTCTGCATTTCATCAGCTGCCTATAAATTCTATGATGTCATACACAATTACAATGACATACAAAACAAGATTGTTGATATTTTTACTCAACTGCCAAACAAATACAACCCCCCTTCATGTGGAAGAAATACTACATAGAATAGTCTGATTTTAAAAACAAAAACCTACAGTTTTTCAGTTTGTATTCCTGTGACTGAAGTCTGGTTATTGCAGCAAATGTCCCACTGAGATGTGTTTCAAAGACACAACCTCGTCAAAATACAACAACTAATAGGAGCAATTGTACTGCAGTTATACATAAAGTGATGATGGCTTATGATTCTTGTAGCGTTTGATGTTTGTTTGATCTGCCTCATTACAAAGATAAAGCAACAAGTGCAGCAGCGAGAGAGCTGACTCACTAATTTACTGTCAAAGAGTTGCAAAGATCTTTCTGGCATCGACAAACACTTATCTTGTCTGCTTTGACTCTGTAGATGTAAAAAATATATTTCATTAATTATAGCGCTCTTTCTGTTTAATTAACATGCATCATACATCTGCAAAGTGCTCAATTCGGAGAACACATGTACGGGAATGTACTGTTTTTATGGCTGCACAAATACATGTCAGATGTTCCAAACACAATCAGTATTTTGAAAAGCAACAGTGGAGAAGAGTATAAATATATTGTGAGAGGTTATCTGTTTAACATCTCGAGCAAAAATAAATCAACTTGAAATCAAAATGGAACCTAATGCATAGTTGTTCAAGGATATTTGTATTCACAACGTATACACAGACAAGAGAACATCTTTTAGAGTTTGTCAGCCCTATGAGTGTTGCTTTAGCCAAGTTTAACCTGAAGGAGTTTGACAGCTTCTGTACACCTTGCTGCCAAAGAGGAAATTAGTCCATAACAAGTAGAAACGAGTAGAAATGACAGACTTGTTTGCTTTCTTCTTCTATGGTGTTTCATTCAGTACACATGAAAAAACAGCTGAATATATTATCACCAGTCAAGACTTCATTTTGTTCTACTAAGCTTTCCAAGCATGTGGAACTGTTATTGTCAGATGTTATTATCTGTCTCTCTTCAAACCCATAATTCCTTGTTTTCAGCTCCAGAAAACAACAGTTCTCTTATCAAAGGATTGAGATTCACATTTCCAAATGTCTGAATGCTCAATACATTCAAATAAACTGCTCCAAACATGGCTGGTGTAAATACACCCATCCTAAAACAACCCATTCATTAATTCAGCACTGTGACACATTTAGCTGCAGCTGCAGTTTATGTAAATGAAGCACCACACTCACATGTAAGTCTCTCCTTTAGCTCAGGAGTGGGCGCCATGTCCACGGAGCTCTTGCTGTGGCAGTTGAGCAGGGTCGGGTCAGCCCCGTGGCTCAGCAGCAGAGAGCAGACCTCTACTCTGTTTTTAGACGCCGCTTCATGGAGTGGGGTGAACTGCCACAGATCCATGGCGTTCACACACGCTCCATGCTGGAAAACAAAAAGCATGGTGGATGAATAAATGGGTGGAAGATAGAGAGATGGAAAAAAAGTGGCTGGGAGGAAACCGAGCAAAGTTTGCATTGTTGAGAACGATTTTCTTTGAATTTATTTATTTATAGTTCCGAGGGGAACTTACAAACGCTGTTGAAGGCTGGAACGTATCTGTCTTGTTTTTAATGAAACAACAAAACAGTGGAACTTAATTCTCTGGCGATTCAATTTCCCTTTTTGTTATTAGCAAAAATATTATGATATTAATTAAGTGTAAGTGCACTGCCTAAGCTGAGCTAGCATGTGTGAGTGTACCTTTAGCAGCAGCTCAGTAACTTCATAGTGTCCATAAGAGCAGGCATTATGTAGAGGCACCAGACCACTGGAAGCGCAAAACACATAACAGCATCTTAGTAACATTGAATACATTTTTAACTATTTAAACACAGAACTAAACATCCTACTTTTTTACCTCTATACCATTATATCTTTCTGCAGTTTAATAATGAATTTTGTAACAAAACTAAGTCTATAGCCATGCTAGTAGCTACATGAGGCTGTACTTAGGCACAGAGGCGCTTTGAGCTAAATGCTAACGTCAGTGTGCTAACATGCTCACAATGACAATGCTAACATGTCGATGTTTAGCAGATATATTGTTTAACATGTTCACCAGCTTAGCTTAGCGTGTTAGCATGCTAACATTTACTAATTAGCACTAATCCTTTCCATCCTGAGAGCCGTGTTGCTAGCATCTCAATAATTTCACCAAATGTATTATTTACGATGAAATTCTAGTTTCATTTCACCTTATGTTCTCACACTGTCTGCCTAAATTATCTGAGCTAAATTTTAAATTTTAAATAACATCAATTGAGGGGAACAGCTAGAATCAGTCTAGCAACTACATCTGTCACCTCTTGAAACTCCCAAACCAAAAATCAAAATTAAGCATGTCTCAGTATGTGCATGAGCTAGTTTTACCTCAAATCTATTCTGTTTATTTTTGTATTTACTTGTACATACCCCTTGTCCTTGGCGTGAACATCTGCTCCATGCTGTAGTAACAGCTGAACTATCCTCACCCTGTTGTATCCTGCTGCCAGGTGGAGTGGAGTGGACTGGAGACACAGGAAGGGCCACAGAAAGAGTCAAAGAGGGACAATAAGAGCAACATAAGAGAGAAAAAGAGGAAGGGTAAGTAGGGGAGACACAGTGGGAGGGGAAAAAAGAGACAAAAATATAAAGTAAATATAAGCCCACATGTTCGTTCTACAGCCTATCATTATGACTTCATGACATCAGTGCTGTATACAAAGAGTGCAATAAGGAGGTACACATTCTGGCTCTCACTGAGCAGCCAGTTGTACAATATTCCTTAAGGTAAGAGAGAAATGGGCTGTTCCAACAGTCTACAGTTATAAAGCCCTAATATATTTCCTCTATAAAACTGATGAAAAGCTGCAGTTCTGAATGGTTTAAGATGGGACTGAGATGAGATGGCTTCAGCTCTCCATGCAGTGCTTCCTCGTTATGCTCTCAGGAAAGGCCATTCTTTAAAGCTGGAGTGAGACCCACACTGGTGGAGAAATGTTACGGCGGTGAGAATGTTCCCATTATTCGTTCCCATTATTCAGTCAAATTGAACTTGTTACAGGAAAAAGTAATGGAAATCCTGCCTCTAAGTCATGATATAAAAGTCATTTTACAACACCGGATGTATTAGAGATCACATTGTGAATAAGGCTGGGATTAAAGCTACTACATGCAGCAGGCAGATCTATTGCAAGAGTTCTTCTATAGCATACACTGAGCTAACTAGAAATGCCCCTTTCACACATGCCATTTGGCCTGCAATCTTCCAGAAACTCTCATGCTAAGAGTCAGTCCAATTCCAGAAAAGCTGACCCACCAATTATTAGTCTTCAAAACCTACTAATATTCCTGTGAATCAAAGCCTTAACAATGATACTATGAAAAAAACGGTTCACAATTTCCGCGTGAAAGGGTCAGTTCACCCAAATTACAAAGAAAGTATTCCCTGAAGGCTTTAATCTTCATTATAAACACAACAATGTATGCATGTGGAAACTACATTTACATTCCACCTGGTTTCATAACATAATAACAACAACAGGTCCTACATGGTGATGGCATGGAAAAGTGGTAGATGTTTTATCATCAATCAACTTTTTTAGCAGCAGGCTGATGTCGGGCGGAAATAAAGGGAAGGTGCTCAGAGAGAAAGACCAGGAGTTGTGACTCCTGTCAGCAGAATACAGATGTTGGTGGTATGATGGCTGCACAGGGCAAGCTTTACCCAAATCGTATGACAAAACATCAGCATGATCTTCATACAACAAACCAAGTCAAACCCCAAAACAGTGCATCAATCTGAGCTGAGCAGGCCAGCTGTATTCAAACAATTTAACAGCATTTTTTGGGATGTCAATTGCTATCAATTTAATCAAAAACCCAAGCTGAAATATCAATAGCATTCAGAATGCTACAGTACAGACTACAACCTCACACACCGCTATATTTTAGAGAAGACTAGTATTGGTGTTCTAGGTATCTTTCTTTCCATAACAATGTCATTCAGAGGTCACTTATAGAGAAATATTTCTCTTTTATAAGTCAGACTACAACATTATTTCATAAACCATGATGCAAAACCTTGGCAACACCAAAAATATAAAAATTGTTTACAAAGCATTGGTGTTCAAAGTGGAGCATCTCTAACTTTCATACTTTTATCCAAACAAAATGAAGAAAATGATTACGTTCTCACTGCTGGCTGCCTTTTTGGTAAATTATGCAGAATGTTTTCGAAGGGTGACACAGACAGGATACTGGAACTCTTATCAAAGAAGTAATAGGTTTAACTTTGGTCAGAAAAATGGTATTAGTTGTTGCAACTAAGGTTTTTTTGTCAGATGAAAGTGAAAATTAGCTCCTGGTGCCATTTCGCTTTGAGCCCATGTCCTGCTTAGAGTTGACCAGATGTCAGAGGAGATCTTAAAAAAATAGATTATCTCTGGTGATCTCGGAGTTCAGCAGAGGAGCAGCAGTGAGGCAGAGAGGCAGAGCTGGGTGGACAGATGGTACACTTGTATTTACAGGATGTGACAGCAGCATTTGGAAGGACCAGGACAGTTATACAGACTACACAGTTAGTCATCATCTTCATTTCAAATGCAGTGTCGTTCTCTGCGTGCGTGTGTGTGTGTGTGTGTGTGTGTGTGTGTGTGTGTGTGTGTGTGTGTGTGTGTGTGTGTGTGTGTGTGTGTGTGTGTGTACTTATTTCAAATTGTAGATATAAATAAACAGTGATCAGGTCCTCAGTACATTTACATACATTAAACCCTGCTACACACACACACACACACACACACACACGTACTGTTGCATCACCATGATGTTGTTGCCAGGGTCAGACTGGGTTTAAGCTCCACCCCCTCAATCTGTCAACCATGTGAGAGCAGCATGTGTATGTGTATGTGTGTGTGTGTGTGTGTGTGTGTGTGTGTGTGTGTGTGTGTGTGTGTGTGTGTGTGTGTGAGAGAGAGAGAGGGGAGGGAGAGAGAGAGGGAGTCTTGTATTATATTCTCCACACAGAAGTCTATCTGAATTAAAGTCATAAAAAAGCAGCTCCAGCCACATGCCAATAGTGCTAATAATCAAAAGCATCACCCATTTATCATCTATCTTTCCTCCACTGCAGCCTGTTCTTTTTCTAGTGCACTGAATTTATGAAGCAAAGATGTATTTCTTTCTGTATTTTCTTTACCATTAGAAAGGTCACATAGTGGCCCTTCAGATGGCGGAGAAGGAAAAAATGAAAGTTTTTTTTTTTTTAATGAATGCTCTTCAAAGACAGTGCAGCAGCAGTACAGTGAGCAAAAATAAATAAGGGTCTTTAAATGTTCTGGTGTTTACACGGCATAATATTTCAAGTGTAGAGAAGATCAAATTAGGGTTGTTTATGACTGTTCATAGTGTATAAGAAATGAAGTATGTATTCAAGATCCAGAGATGTGAGAATGAGAGCATTTTAGTCTAAAAAAATAGGTTGAACCCTGGGCTTACGGCATAGTTACTATGCATGTCATATAGCCTACTGGTATTTTCAGGATCAGTTGGGTTACTCAGAAATACCATCATTTGGCATGTAAGTGATACTGCATGTTGAAGTACACTTTCAGTGAAAAAAAGGGTTTTATGAAATGTCAAAGTGTTTGTGTTTTTAGCCATGCTCTATGGATGACAATGTTTTTTCTGTCGGTCAGTCGGACTGAACACCTGCAAAAGTGTGAGTGTAGTAAGTTAGATGCTGTTTGTTTTTGGTGCCTGTGTCCTTCAACTCTTGGTGTTTTTATCCATAAAGTAAGATAAATAAGATACTTGATGAAATTTGTTGCCCCAAAGTGAAAAACCTAGTAGACGATATTTCAAAGAGAGGCAATCGGCACTTACAGCGGCAGACTGCAAATGAACAATAGCAATAAACAAAACATTCTGTGGTGTTTTAATCACCTAAAAGCCTTTCTGAGAAGGTAGAGAGGAGTCAGTAGTGGAGGAGGGGAAGGAGAAAATATGGGAGGAAATAAAGGAAGCAAGGAGTGCATGTTGAAGCCAAGATGGAAAATACTAATCTTTCTTTCTGACTTACCATAGTAGCATGTATCTTCTTTTTATGTATCCCTTACCTCTCCACAGAAACACTATTAATCTGAATGGTAGCTGCAAATTCTCGTCACATTACAAAATGTATTTGATTTAGCTTATTTTGTCATTTGACAGCAAACACAATCGTCTCAAAAACAGCATGAAAAATAAGCCGGACTATCACAAATATCAATCACACATTTAGATTTAACAAAACATTTAAAAAACATATGGGATGTGTAATCTGCTGCTTCCTTCTTTGTGATGTGTCCCATTGTTCTTTAACCTCTCTTCCAGCCTCCTCTCTCTCCCTCTCAGTCTTACCATTTTCTTTATGAGCCTGTCAAGCTGTTCCCATGACAACGGTGACTGCTAGCTGTCAGCAGTTGCCATAGCAACGAGACATGATCTATCTGGGAGGGTGAACGGCCACACTTGGACCATTTTGTGTCGTTTGCATGAGTGTGTGCCTGTTTGATTACAACACACACAAACACATACAGCAAACTGTCGCTTTTTTAACACTTTTTTAAAACAAGAAAATATTCTGTCAGTAGTGTGAGATAATTAAACTTAAATCCCAGATCAGTTTCATCTGGGTCCCTTTAAATTAAACATTTTCACTAAATTACTTACAATTACATTTTTGTCAGAGTTAAAAAGGAAGAAACCATGGAGGAAAGAGGGTGAAATATATAGCTGTCTGTACCTCAACTGAAACTGAATCTATATATATATATATATATATATATATATATATATATACACATACATACATACATACATATATATACACACTGTGTTCCAAATTATTATGAAAATGATATTTTACACTGATTTTCCTAAATAGTCGATGCAAATGGCAGTCAGTATAATTTTCAAGTCACCAATCGTTATATATTGGGTATAAGTCGAATTTCATTGAACAAACTCAAAATGCACTGATCCCAGAGCTGCTGTTTTGATGCGAACTGCCTCCCACTCTCATAGATCTTTTGCTTGAGGATGCTCCAATGGTTCTCAATAGGGTTGAGGTCAGGGGAGGATGGGGGCCACACCATGAGTTTCTCTCATTTTATGCCCATAGCAGCCAATGACACAGAGATATTCTTTTCAACATGAGATGGTACATTGTCATGCATGAAGATGATTTTGCTATGGAAGGCACGGTTCTTCTTTTTGTACCATGGAAGAAAGTGGTCAGTCAGGAACTCTACATACTTTGCCGAGGTCATTTTCACACCTTCAGGGACCCTAAAAGGGGCCTACCAGCTCTCTCCCCATGATTCCGGCCCAAAACATGACTCCGCCACCTCCTTGCTGACGTCGCAGCCTTATTGGGACATGTTGGCCATCCACCAACCATCCACTACTCCATCCATCTGGACCATCCAGGGTTGCACGGCACTCATCAGTAAACAAGACTGTTTGAAAATTAGTCTTCATGTATTTCTGGGCCCACTGCAACCATCCTCCCCTGACCTCAACCCTATTGAGAACCTCTTCATAAACTCACAAGTTCAATGGATGCAAGAACTGTGAAAAAAGATACTCTTTTCATTGGGTGGTTTGTTCAATGAAATTCGACTTATACCCTAACGGTTGGTGACTTGGAAATTATACTGACTGTCATTTGCATCGACTATTTAGGTAAATCAGTGTAAAATATCATTTACATAATAATTTGGAACACAGTGTATGCACTGTCTATATATATATATATATATATATATATATATATGCACTGTCAGTGTGAAAACTACAGGTGCAGCGATGTGATCTGCAGCATCGGTTTAAGCATCAATCAGCAAATGAGCCTGTTTCACACAAGACATCCTTTTCACAAAATGATGATGCTGTCTTGGCTTCATGCTACAGACTAATATGTATTAAAACATCTTTCTAATGTGTCAAAACCATTGGGCTGTTGCTAAGGGCTGCATTTGATCCATCCATCCAAATGGTGTCCTCGGATTTGGAACCTGGATAAATCTATACAGTCATTCTGTACCAAATGTTCAGATACGTATAACTCCAAAGACTAATTCTGACGTTTCTCCAGGTGTTTTAAAACATTTCTCCCAAGCTATCTCTAAAAAAGCTTTTCTCATTATGCAATGATTTAGAAGATAAGGTTATAAAAGAGGTTAAAACGGGGCTAAATGTAAAATAATTGTGAGCTGTTGTCAGTTAACACATTTCCACAGTTCATCAAAAAAACATGTTTAAATGTAGGAGTAAAACTATACTTTTTATGTTAGAATAAATATTGGAACAACTTGACTCTTTGAGCTGCCTCAGTACTCAGGTCAGGTCTGCACTTCAGCAGGTGGACGAGCTAACAAGATGAGTAGTGTCAGATGACTGGATCAATAAACATTAGCAAATCTGTGTGCTATTCCTGCTTTGCGTGCGTGCGCGCGCACAAACAGACACACAGACACACCTACACACACGGCGCTGACAGTTCAGCCCAGTCAACAGCTTGAAAGATAAATAATCCACAGCTAGTCTTCTCATCTTATGCTCTCCATGCACACTCACACAGCCAGACACACAGAAACACATACACTGATATCTTACCCCATCACCAGTCTATCTGCGCAGCCTCTCAGCTATAAACACTGACTTTTCCGAGGAGCTGTGGGCTCCACGGCAAAGTTTAAAGCTCAGCAGTTCCGAAATTAACCTCAGGAAAAAAACTCCTTGAAAGACGCAGAAAGAGTCTTTTCTTTCTTTCAATCTCAGACGGACACGCTGGTTCTACATTTTTTTCAGGTATCTTTCTCCATTCAGCTAAACCCTCATATCTCAAAAGCATTACTTCATTCTTATAGGTGGAATGAAAAGTTCCATATTATTATATTTAGGGACCACACTGGTAGTTGGTGTATATTTTAGCTAATTAGCTACTGTTTATGACACATACAGTACATGTTTATATGTGGTGTACAAACTACCAAAATCCTATATTTATTTATATTCATCCATCTATAAATCGAGGAATCTCTGTGCCTGTGTCCCCAATAGAGGATGGATACCCGAACCGAGCCCGACGGGCCAGGCCGGGTTCGGACAGATATTTAGAAATGATGTTCAGGTTCGGGTCGGGCTCGGTCACATCAGCGCGATAAGGCATTGAACATTTTAAATTTAAAAAAGCTTATTATGTAGGTGCGCGCCTCTTGCCCCGTGTGCGCTGATGCGCTCATCTATTGACATTTCCGAATGCCTTCCTACAGCTGCTTAATAAAAGCGGGCTTTACACACAAACAAACGTACATGTGTCATTAGTATGAGAAAAAAACGAGATTTTAACTGTCGGGATCGGACATAAATCTCTTAATGCCTGTCGGGCTCGGGTCGGGTTCAGTTACTGCTCAGTCGGACGCGGGCCGGGCTCGGACAGAAATATGCGGCCCGATCCGCACTCTAGTCCCCACACATCCGAAGTACAGCAGCGGGAGTGGGGACTCTGGTATTGTGTCTTCCCGTAGACCGGCTCTGACTGTCTGTTTGCTGCCAACAAAAAGCCTACAGGAACACTGCATTTCTTTTGACACTAATAACATTACCGTCAGCAAAATACTCCGCAAACCAAATCCATACTTCAACATTAAACGTCAAGCCACTAAGCCTGTTTGGAAATGAACGCCTCTGCTTAAGTGTTAAACTTGTTAACGATATATGACGAGACAGCTCCGCCGTCATTAAACGCTGACTATCAACATGTATCGTTGACGAAAAAGACAACACTAGAAGTAGAGTGAAATCTGAATCTGCAACGTTCAATGTCAGGTACATGTAGTAGTAGAACGTTTTCCTCTGAAGTAGAAATACACAGTAAGTCAGTAGGCTATACAGTGAGGTTGCATATTAAGTGCTTTGGGGTCCTTCTGTAAGTAATTTTAGGGTACAATGGTTCTGGAGAAATCAAGCAGCAATACCACAGGCCAAGCAATCGGCCCATTACAAACATTTTGAAAGGGCACTGTACTAGTTTAGTTAAAATGGAAATTTTCAGCAACAAAACATACACATTAATGTAGAGTTAATGCTCCTGGCCCGAATCGGCCAATATTAATAACAACTAAACTTCTTTAGTTCTTTAAATTACAGTAGGTGTTTTTAAAATAATTTAAATTCATTGTTTGCACTTAATATAACAATTTTCAGTTTGAGAAACAAAACTTTTGACAGCCGATTCTTCCTAATAAACTATTTGTACCAACGAGCTGCAGCTGCATACATCTCCCTCAGACAAACAACATGCCATGGGCTTGCATGAAAGCAAGAGGTTAAATTTGCCACTGACAAAAGTTTATTAAAACTTTCCGTCACCCTATTTGTCATCTGCCACCTGAACAGTTAACAAATGCCTCTGGGCATTTCTTTGCTGTGTTTCATGGGAGCAGGAGTATAATATCTCTCTCAGACCGGGCATCAGGTTACATTTATGCACACACTGACACTGCTGTGAACAATCATTCATCATTCCTACAACCTTGTGTTGTGTTCGCCTGGATTTGTAAACATGAGCGAGCTTCCGTCAAGACAAGAGCCACGACGGCCTACACTCTGATCTGAGAGTGTTTCCAGGCATGTTGGCACTTTTTTTTTAATACAGAGATGTGAGCAACAAAATCAAAAACACTTCATTCGATTGTAGAGTAAAAGCTCAGGAAACAGCCGACCTTACATATGTCAGCATAGAGTGCTTGCAACTTTTTCTTATGACAGTGCGTCATGTGAACTGAAATATAACATAGTCTTCAAATGGCATAACATATTGTATATGCTCTATTCCTGAAAATTCCTTTTTTTATTCCTTTTGGAGATGCATGTTTTTCACCCGATATAAATGCATCAACACTGTCAGTCGGCATGGTGCTCTCAGCAGGATAAGCTCCTACAGTATAATCAACATTTAAATAAGGCTTCAATGAAAGTATTTTCTCTTCTCTTTCCTCTCTCTGGATCTGAATCTTGGTCTTGCTCTTGAGTTGTCTGAGTCTTTGATGTTCGTGCCAGCTAGGACGCAAGTGGGTGCGATGATTCTCACTGGTAAGATATAGATCCAACATTCACAATATTCACAAACAAAGGCAAACACACACCCACACCAGACGGAACTCAACAGAGTCCAGAACATGAAATATATTCCATGAAAAATTTAAAACAGAATTTCTAGCACATCCACTGACAGAGTCAGTAGTTGAAAGTGCTGGAAGAAAATGTCAGTGAAGCATATAGGAAGGGGAAGTGTGTGTGTGTGTGTGTGTGTGTGTGTGTGATGGGTAGTCAGAAAGCACAGACTTTTTTTCCTGAGGCAGCCATATCTGCAGGAGTGTGCGTGTGTGTGTGTGTGTGTGTGTGTGTGTGTGTGTGTGTGTGTGTGTGTGTGTGTGTGTGTGTGTGTCTGTGTGTGTGTGAGGTTTCAATTGAGGCAGCTTGATAACACTCTCCACTCAGCTGTGTTAATAATATCCCACTCTGATGGGCCCTCAATCATCATCTGAGTGTGTGCAGGCAGACACGCACACACACACACACACACGCACACACACACACACACACACACACACACACACACGCACACACACACACACACACACACACACACACACACACACACACACGGCTGTTATTCTGCTGTTGCCTATACTATAGAGCAGTGCAATAAGAACAAAAAGCTTTTACTAGAATTAGAGTTGTGGAGGGAGAAACTGTTTTCCAGACCACAACTAGATACAGTACACAAAAGTCACACTTTTACAATGTACTGTGAAAAAGTGACAACCTAACATTACACCCATATGTAATTGTTGTTCAGAAACATGGGCATTATGTTACCTTAACAGCCTCCACTTTACTGAATTTTTTAAAATAATTTTCTGCTTTCACATTGAAAGTTCCTTTAACTGGAACTAAAGAGCCTAGCCCAAACCAAAATTGCTCCAGACTAAAACAACAGTATGTGGTCAGGGTGTCCCAATACTAGTACTACAACTAATACTGTCCATATTGCATCTCATCTTGCATTTTGTTTGCTCACCCTCTCTTCCCATGTGTGCCTGCTGTGTGCACAATCAGGGCATTTGCAATCAACATTTCCGCATTTATTTTTAAATATTTAAGTTATATAATAGTTACCATATTTAAATCTTATTGTCTGTTACTTATACTCATTGTCATCAAAGGCCCATGTCTTTCTCACAAGAAATGGTCTAGATTGCCTCTTATTTTGTGTTAAATTGTTTTCTATTGCCATTCACCATGCACACTCATTCTACTATAACATATACCAAATTACATCATACTTTAACCAGGTACCTAAACTAATCATATAGTAAAACATGATTTGTATTTGAACCTCACCTTAAAAAAATAACAAGTGGGACTCTCAGTTTCACCTAATATCTAAAATATAATGCAGAATTCACTCAATTTCTGTTAGCAGTGGGAATGCAAATCCCTATCTCCCCATTAAATTACCCTAACGCTATCAATGAGAATAAACTGCACTGGCATGAAAATATATTCCATCTACTGTGCATGACTGCTTTCAGTCTGAGCAATTTAAGAGTGTTACACATACAGATTGTGCAGAAGAGGTCATTTCAGAATAGAGCCCGACCGATATATTGGCGGGCCGATATTTTTTTGGCCGATATTAAGCATTTTCCAAACTAGGGCTGTGTATTGGCAAGAATCTGGCGATACGATACGTATCACAATACATGGGTCGTGATTCAATATATTGCAATATATTTCGATACTGTGCATAAGGCGATATATTGGGATTTTTTTTAAGTATAATTTTAGAAAAACTAATATTTAAAAAAAGACATGATGTGCATAAAAGTCAAAGAAGTTTACAAACAATTCAGTACACAGAAAATCAAACTGCCAGTTTGGGATTGTGGTTCACAGGTTCTTAGTGAGCTAATTTTTATATGCTAAAGTAGGCCAAAGTTCAGCCATAGCTACATTGTTAGCTTCTAGCAAAAAGTCAGGCACTGCTAGGCACTGTTAGGCAAGGACACTAGTGGTGCGTCTCAGCATAGCCATCTAGCAGTAGGGGGTTTAAACACAACATAAACGTGAACCACTGTCTTACATGAATATTTTTGCATGTAAACAAAAAAAAAAAATAAAATAAAAATCAATATTGTGTTTTTGAAAATCTATACAGTATTGCTAAATAAATTATCGCAATACTCAAGTGTATCGATTTTTTCTCACACCCCTAATCGGTATCGGCATTTATAATGAACGATAAATGAATATTTAAAAAATAAAATAAAAACGGACGAAACACCCTTCAACCATGTTCTGAGTGTTGGCGTTGCACAGTTTGTTCACCAGAGGGCGCTCTACAACATCACTGTTGGCAACACTCTTTGATTTTTGTTGTTATTGTGTTTTTGTTCAAAGGACTTTTAAGTTTCATATCTGAAGTTTGTATTTTTATGCATTTTATTTATCAGAACTTTAATACATTTTGATGTTCCTCTGTTCTGTTGTGACAATAAAACAAACAAGTTTATTTTTAAACTCATAGTATTTTAGTGAGGACTCATAAATACTAATACTAATGTTAGGGAAATCTGTTTGTTTTGTTACGCGTTTCTGGATAATTTTTTTTAAAATATATATCGATATACCGATATATCAGATTTTTAAATCACCAAATATTTGTATCGATATCGGCCTTAAAAATCCTTTATCAGTCGGGCTCTATTTCACAATATGTGTGAGCAGCTTTTTATGGTCGCCTGGTTGTTTGCATTCATTCATTCAGTGATCTCTTGTGTTTGTCCCCTGCATCTCCAAAGAATTTCAAATTACACGGTTTTCCCCTCGGGGTATTACATCCCCAGCAGGCCACCTGCACAGATAATAACCAGAGGATGTTCTCTCACAATTATGGGTATGACGGTGATATGATGGATACATAGCTGCAGCTGAGCATCATCACCAACACTGAAGTACCCGTGATTATAGAAAGAAGCCTCCTCAACGGTGTTAAAGCATTTATATAACAGTTACCGAGAGTACAGGCTCCCTTTGGCTCTCTGGTTGTCATAGCAACCAATACAATACTGTAGGCTCTGCTTTAGCGACTAATAAATTACAGCAATCTCTGTTTTCCGAAAAATGTCTCTGACTATTCAAATCTCTCAGATGTAACTATCTCTTCATGACAGCTTGCTTCTACAACCCCATGTTTGTATGTGTTATTACATAGGTGGAGCAGGCCATCCCATTATTTGCCAGAAGTTTGTGTTTTGAAAACTCTCAAAACTGCTTGTTCGTGGCCAGGTTAGCTCAGTTGGTACAGCAGGCGCACATATATAGAGGTTTACTCCTTGACGCAGCGGCCACAGGTTCAACTCCGACCTGCGGCCCTTTGCTGCATGTCATTCCCCTTCTCTCTCCCCTTTCATGTCTTCATCTGCCCTGTGGCATTAAAGGCCTGAAATGCCCCAAAAAATAATCTTTAAAAAAACTGCTTGTTCAACCTCCACATGATCTAGTCACTTGTGCACAAGATAAAAGCAATTTATCATTGTTTTGGTCAAATTGCAATTGCTTATGTATATAAAATAGTTGTAAATGTGAATCCTGTCCAATCTGTCTAATCCCACATAAAGGAATGTGTGACTTCGTACTGTTGAAATATATGAATTCAATACAGAAAAAGGGCTGCTTTGAGCATTTTCAATCATTGTCATCAAAAATGTAGCCATAGTGTACATCAGAAAATACCTAAAGAGTACAATTTTATATTGACAACATGATGACGCTTTTTGATAAAACTAAGAATCTTCTTTGTGAACAATGACACAATGATTTGACATTCTGATGGCACTGACATGTTCATTGACATAAAGATTTACTTTTGAAGAATGGACTAGAGATTTTGAGCAAGTTACAGGCTTTTGCAGCACATCCATTGTGTGGTGGTGTATGTAATCATTGTTTTGAGAAATCGACTTACTGGTTTGCAAATGTTAAGAATGATTCGAGAATTCGAGAATGTACCAAAGCGACTGAGAAAAACTGTAAGCGAACAGGATGTAATACAGCACTTACAATACAGCACTACCAATACACTCCTCTATTGGCCTATGTACTTTTGGTGTTACCTGGCATTTCATTTAGCATGTCCAGCATTTTTCTTTCAATCCCTAAAGTATCACTCTACACTCTGCAATCTAACAAGAACAGAATTAACTACCAAGTGCAACATTAGCTGACTGTTAACTGATCAAATGTTGCAATGTAAAGCATGCAGCTAATTACAAATAGATTTCACACTCTTTTTTAAGATTATTTTTGGGGGCTTTTTTCATTTATTCGATAGTGAGAGTGGATAGACAGGAAAGGGGGGAGAGAAATAGGTGATGACACGCTGCAAATGGCCACTGGGTGAGCTAGAGGTCACCCCAGATTACACACTTTATACAACACAGAGGCAACGAGCACAAGAAATTCAGAGAAGATGGAAACTGGGCTCATTCTACTCCACTCTTCTTTCTTTTATTTTTATTGGACCCAAAGCCTCAAATAGTGACACGACAAAGATTAAGTCGTAGTAAGTAGTCAGAGTGTTTGTTGATGATTTTCCACTTCTTTTGTGATTACTGTTTATGAGAAACATACTTAGAAAACACTTGGCCAAAAAAAATTCACTGATGCCGATATGTTAAAACATGTCTTTGTGTAAACTTCACTTGACTTCTGACCTCAGATAAGGTGAAGTGAAGGCAAAGTGAAGGCCTCAGCAGAGAGGGTAGTGCTGCTTGCAAAATAAAAGCCAGACTCAATTCTCTGTGCTGGAATGCTTTCACTACGAAGCAGCTACAGCTTCTCTTCAATACTAATTAATCTGAAGAAACTACTACACATGAACCCCAGTTACTGCCAAGACGCAAATACAAATTTACTAAATAAGAACATCTGCACCTTTTATATATTCCTCAATTAACACAAAGAGCAGAACAACCAACACTTGAAATGAATAATTTATACTTTTTTTTTATTAATCCCGCAAGGGAAATTACAATGTTTGCTGTCATTTGTTTTGGTGGTATCAGGGATAGTTAAAGAGCTGTCCCTGATGCTGACAGTGTTTAGTGTGTTGCTATGCACTCCTATTGTTTAGCATGAGTGCCAATTTATTCACAGAAGGGTTTGTGTCTCCATCTATTCATTTTAATACTGACAACCACGAAAGGCTGCTAATGCCTGCTGGAAAGCGCTTGGATTCTTTGACACAACCAAGCCCCACAGCGGCCAATAACAGCATTTGTTTCACTTATATAAAACCTTTAAGCACCAGTTGGTTTTGTCACCCTGATGACTTTCCTGAGGTGCAGTCGCATAGAAAATGCCAGTGATGAGCTTGTTACTGTGCGTGGGTTTTTGAGTGCACAAGCTTTGCTCCTACCTTGCGGCCGTCGCTTGCGTGGCAGTTGACGTTGAGCGGAGTGAGCAAGGCCATTAGCTTCTCCTCGTTTCCACTCCTGCAAATGTGCAAACACACAAACACACACATTAGATAGAAAACATCCAACACTACCACTGTTCCTCAGCAGGAGATTGTAGGGGAGAAAAATGAGGAAGAATGATTTAAGATATAGAAGAATTGAATGTGCAGAAACAGACGTAAAGGAATGAAGAGTGTGGGGGGGGGGGGTGTGTGTGTGTGTGTGTGTGTGTGCGTGTGTGCGTGTGTTTTATTGCACACCTGACAACAAGCTAAACAAAATCTTTTAGAGAAGACTATTTATCCTAGCTGCAGTGAATTTAGTTGATGCTGTTGATCTGTTTCCTGGTTCCTAGGCTCACTGCCCTGGCACTGGGTGACCACCAGTAAAGTGTTGCCAAGGCAGCAACCAGTCCAACCATCATCCCCATGACAGCCGTAAAGTAAGAAGCTGTCAGATGGAAAGAAAAGGATTATTCTTCTATTCCCCTAGAGTTCTCATACTCTCCCTCTCTCCTTTTACTTTTGTCTTTTTGGTTGGGCCTCTCCTTCCTTCTCTTTGTATCTGTATCTTTCACCCTCTGACCAAAAGAGACACATCCTCCCCGTCTCTCCTCTCGCTCTTCCGGTTTTTCTCCAACTACCATTATCTTCTGCTCTCCTACCCTTTTACCCCCTCTCTCACTCGCTTCTCATCCAAGCTGTCCACCTTTACCCTCCCTCTCCACACTCAGTTTGTTCTTCTCCACCTGTACCTCCACTGCTCTGCATCTTTCTTTCAGTCTCTCATTCTTTTTTTTCTTCTTTTGGTCAAATAGCTGCCTTCTACATCTGGTACCCTGCCCTTCATTTCGATGCAAACAACATCTTGAGGATCTAACGGGGAACAAGGACATGTCGGTCCGTGTGTGTGTGTGTGTGTGTGTGTGTGTGTGTGTGTGTGTGTGTGTGTGTGTGTGTGTGTGTGTGTGTGTCTGTTTGAACGATGTATGGAGAGCACAATTTTATTTATTTACTTATTTATTGTATTTTGGGAAATTTGCTTTCTTAATGAGAATTATTTTGATGCCACTCCCATGTCTGTCGAATATATAGGAAGCCCCGCCCAGCAACAGCTTGCAACCAGACAGAGCCAGACTAGCTGTTTCCAATCTCTATACCCTAGACCCTCTGCAGGCCCCAGCTTCATATTTAATTTATTTTTTATTGGACAGATGTGACAGTGGTATCAATCTTCTCGTGTAAAGCTCGGAAAGAATGAAAAAAAGCTTATTTCCCAAAATCTCAAACTGTCCCTTTAAGTTGTTCTGATGCACAAGCTCCGGGCTAAGTGTCTTGGTAATATCACCATGTTCACAAATCCAGAGTGAACGGTCACATATCATATCTTGATTCTGTCTAACACATTTCAAAAGTTGCAATCAGTAGCATCTTCTTGTTGTGAATAGGCATGGTCCGGTTACCGGTTTCAAGATTTACCGCGGTTTGAAAAAGTCAAGGTTTCAAGACCACTAACATTTTCCGTCATACCGTTCCTAAGGTATGAGCTGTTTTTTATGAGTGGTCAAGGAGAGAAACTGCAGTTTAGTAATCCCTCTTTTTTTTTTAAAGACAATTTTTTTCTGAAAAATGACATTGGTAATGAGCCAGTCAGTGGCTCAGCTGTGATAGAGGCACACAGAGTTCACAGTTCACACTTAAACAGCCTGCTGACCCTATAATACACTATGGTACTGCTATGCTAAACCAGCTGCTTCCTTGTGTGTGTGTGTGTGTGTGTGTGTGTGTGTGTGTGTGTGCGTGCGTGCGTGCGTGCGTGCGTGTGTGTGTGGCATTGAACGCTCAGCCACCCACACACAATCCCAAACGAAAGATATGCCATTTCCTCGCAATAGACGAAGGTACATACACACAGACACAAACACATTGCCCACATGCACTGCCTGCAACCATAACAAGTGTCCCTGGCAACACATGTTCTCTGGATCTGAAAAACCTGACTAGTGTAGGAGCTGTGTGTGTGTGTGTGTGTGTGTGTGTGTGTGTGTGTGTGTGTGTGTGTGTGTGTGTGTGTGTGTGTGTGTGTGTGTGTCTTGGAGGGAAAGAAAGAACAAGTAAACAGTTTGATACACAGGGAGGAAGCGGCAAAATAGTTGGAAGGAGAATTGAAGGTGGCAGCAAATGATGGAATTCAAACAAAAGACAGAAAAAAGCCAAAGAGAGGAAGAAACAGAGGGAGAAGAGAGGAAAAGAAGAAAGGAGGAGAGGAGATGAAATTAAAGAAAGCCGGAATAAGAAAGGAGAAAGGACAGGAAATGAAAGACAAGAGAGGAGCTTAGAGGGATGACAGGGAGCAAGAAAACAGGAGAGAGGAGGATAAAAAACAAGGACCGGAAATAGAAAACATAAGTGGATCAAAGACAAGAGGAAGGGGAGGTGTCACAGAAGAAAGAAGGGCAAACATGGAAACAAGAATTAAAGAGAAAACAAGGGAATAATGATAAAAATAAGAAGAGGAAATGAGAATAATCAGTGAAAGAGGAGGAGAGTAGAGAGGACTAGGAGATAAGTGAAGAGAGGAAACAAGAGGTGGAGGAGAAAGGAAAAGTATACCGACACGGGAGAGGTGTAGAGAAGAAAGTGAGCATGGAAACAAGAGATGTTTTTCAAGAGATAAGAACTGAGCAGGTGAACAAGGAAGAAGAAAAAAAGGAACAGAGGAGCAAAAACATGAAAGGGTGTCACAAAGCAGGAAAACACATAAGGCAAGAAAAGGGGGGAAAAAACGGAATGAAAACAAAGAGTCTGGTACTCACCTCGCCGCCTCCAGCAGCTCATCCTTCTTGTATTCACCTAGATGGTTACAGAAGATCATAGTGTCAGACAACTGGCCGCCAACACACACCGACCACACACAGACACACATGATCAACCACACACACATGTAAAGACACACACAGAGGAAGGACCTATCCATTGGGAGAAGACACCCTCTCTCTTTCTATCTCTCCTCCTTCCTCCCCCTCCTCTCTTTCTCTCTTTCTCTCTTTCTCTGCCATTCTCGCTCAGTGCGCACCCCTCTGGCTCCGGTTGCCGTGGCGATGCGTTGCCGGCAGCGACCACAGCACGTTCATTGTTTAGGGCGACAAGCGGCGGACTGAGACGGGCTCTGCCTCTATCCGTCCGTGTGTCCGTCCATCCCTCCCTCGCCACGTTTGTCTCCCGTCTCTCGGCCGCCACTCATACTGCTAACCATCTCCCCTCGTTCTCCATCATCTCTGTCCCCTCTCTCTCTGTCTTCCCTGCTTTTTCCCCTGTGGACTCAGGAGGCGCAGTTACCATCAAACAACACAACAGAAATAAACAAACCCCTCCCTCTCTCTCTCTCTCTCTCTCTCTCTCTCTCTCTCTCTCTCTCTCTCTCTCTCTCTCTCTCTCTCTCTCTCTCTCTCTCTCTCTCTCTCTCTCTCTCTCTCTCTCTCTCTCTCTCTCTCTCTCTCTCTCTCTCTCTCTCTCTCTCTCTCTCCCCCTGCTACTCCAGTCAAAACACACACACCTTCCCATATGTGTCTATTCTGAAAAAAAGGGTGGGGGTGGGGGAGACAGGAGCGCTTCTGCACCATTTGACCATCATATGGACACTCCATTAAAAATAAGACTGCCGATTGTAAAATGAAATGTATTGTGAATTGCATAACAATCCTTATCAGTCTGCTGTGATAAAATCCATGAGTAACTTCATAAATGTGTTTTACATTTAGAACTGAAATATAATCTAAAAACAGCCTGAGATCTGAAAGATCTGCGCTCTCCAGTGGGTTTTCTGTGTCATTACTCCCATGAAGTTGTGGGACTCAAATGAGGCAGTCAAAAAAGAAAAATAGTCATAATTGAAGCAGCAGAGGCGTGAATGACTCCTGGCTTTCTGTCCCCAGAATGGATCAAGCTCCAAAAACACTGGATCCTTCACTAGTCAATAGTGTGTTCCATCCGACCCTCCCTGCCTCCTAAATGCCCACTTCTCCGGTTTGTACCGCAGGCGTTCTTCTAATACTTTTAAGTCTGAAGCCCACTTGTTTTTTTAAACTTTTGAAAGCTCCCTTAAGAGCCACAGAAGACATTATTAATTTTTTTTTTTTCAAGCTTAATAGTACTCTTTGTGGCAAGTAAACTGAACTTCATGTGTAAAATCGCTGGAGTTTCCCTTTAAGTATTAAGCTAGAGCCAGGAGACGGTTGGTAAAGCTCACTAATTAACATGTTATATCTTGTTTGATTCATCTGCACAAAAACAGAAATGTCAAACTAAGTTCTGGTTTTATTGGGAGTTAGATGCTGGAACAATTTCTCTTTCGGCGACTTGCTCTGAGACTTTTATTGTGAAACAGCTATAGCAGATATATAGCTGAACTTTGTTAGCAGTGCTATTCTTCAATAAAAAGTGGTCTACACAACAAAATAAGGACAGATTTAATGCCATATGGTCAGCGGATCAGTTTTAACAATTGCAGGGAGGAGAGGTAGAAAAAGAGTAGAAAACTGCACAAACCAGTGACCCTTTAACATGTCATCAAGGTAAACAATGTTTCTTTTACAGAAAGCGGCAAGACAAGGTCTAACCTAGCAAGACTGCCTTTGCAACTTTTACTGAAAAGTGCCTCAATGGCTTAAAAATACATGAAAACCAAGATTTAAAATTGCCAGCACATTTACCCAATGCAGTTCATCTCTGAAAGGAGCCAGAGAGAAAGAGAGTGGTATAAAATTGAAATAGGAAAATAAATTAAAATTCAAAGGAAGATGGAGAGGTTAATGTGATACAGATAAATGGAAAGAGGATGAGTAGGATGGGCTGTGTGTACACGGCTCAGACGGAGGGGTGGGGTAGGGTGAGGAGCGAAGTAGAAAGGTTACAGAGAAGAGAAAAGGGGGAGGATGGAGGAACAAAGGATTTGTAGATGAAAGAGAGAAGGGATGATTAGGGATCTGGAAACTGACATGCATGGATTTGACACAGTATAATTGGTGTTAGGGAGGCTAAGGCAGAACAGTCAGAGGAAGAAGAACAGGGGAGATGGGGGGGGGGAGAAAAAAAAATATAAATACAAAGAGAGAAGAGAGAAATGTACAGAGACAGATCATCAAGACGCTAAATTAGATGCTGTAGTTTTGAACCAATTCATGTTCTGAGAATCACACAGAATCATTTTTCCACTACACACCTCATCATAATATTTAGTATGATTTTTCTTAAGCCAATTTTAAATTGGATTACATTTTGCAAAAATTCATAGAAATGGGAGATTGTTCTTCCTCATAGAGAAAATGGGAGGGAGTTGGGAGGAATGCTCAAAGCCACGCCACTTCAAAGTCTTCTCAATTTAAACGTCAAACTTGCCATGACACTTTGAACTTTATAGGTTTAAAAATGAAGATTTTAGGCTTTTTGATATCCGTTAGGCTGCGCGGGTGAAGTCACCCAGGATATGAACCTCTCTGTGCAGCAGTGGCTTTCTAAACAAAAGCAACAAAACATTTGAAGGGATTTCACATCCACATTTTTCATCCTTCAAAACATGCATTCTGTGCACCTGTCCACTCAAAGTCTAAAGAGTCTAAAGGGAAAGATGTACTCTTTGATTTATGCCTAAAGACAGGAAGGTAGTGACTCAGTCTCCCAATTCAATCAGAGTGTAACTTAAACCTGAATGAAAACATGTTCTATTTCATTATGTTCAGCTGAATCTGCTGTCGTGTGTAGTGTGCAAATGAAGGCGTACAAATGAATTTTAGCCAATATTAGATATACATTTTGCTCAGCCACGGTTTGCTTCCAATATTATTCATGCTTTGAGAGCTAAAGTAATTGTGACTCAGCAGTTTTAATTAGTTACATGCACGCACACACGCGCGCACGCACACACACACACACACACACACACACACACACACACACACACACACACACACACACACACACACACACACACACACACACACACACACACACACACACACACACACGAAAAGAAAAATGTGCTTCCCTACTACCAGGAGGCGCCAATGACGAAATTCTGCAACATGTTACTAAAGAGTAGGTTTCTTAAATGGATGGAAAACAAACCAGGTGAAAAATCCATGTATCAACTCATTGTGACTGTACCTTAAGTCCATATCGCATCACTGGACTTGCTGCACCCTGAATAAAATTATGTATTAACACATGCCCTATCTGGCTAGCTTGTGGCTAAACGTAGGTTATGACAACAGACAGGGAAAAAAGAACAGCCCAAAGGATGCGAAGGGGAGGAACTGACTTCATCCCAACAGCTTCATGCAGCTATGTGGTGTAAGACAGTGGAGGATGCATGTATTTAAGTATGTATGAACACATCTGAGTCTGACTGTGTGTGTGTGTGTGTGTGTGTGTGTGTGTGTGTGTGTGTGTGTGTGTGTGTGTGTGTGTGTGTGTGTGTGTGTGTGTGTGTGTGTGTTTTGGCCAGAATCCTGCTGACTCCAAACAGAAGAGACAAGGACAGGTTAAAGCTCGGGACAGGCTAGCTGCCTCCTGAATCATGATATTGTGTGTGTGTGTGTGTGTGTGTCTCACTCCCATGGCAGAGTGCAGTAGACACCAGCAATCACTGTTTCAGTTTCAATTGCAAAAGCATGTATTCTTTTGCATGCATGCGTGTGTGTGTGTGTGTGTGTGTGTGTGTGTGTGTGTGTGTGTGTGTGTGTGTGTGTGTGTGTGTGTGTGTGTGTGTGTGTGTGGTACGTGGCTGTAAAAGCAGAGATGATGCTGACTGATGCTGACTGGACCATGAGTTGCCTCAGTGCCCAGATGTCTGCTTGTGTGTGTGTGTGTGTGTGTGTGTGTGTGTGTGTGTGTGTGTGTGTGTGTGTGTGTGTGTGTGTGTGTGTGTGTGTGTGTGTGTTGGTGTGTTTAAATCAAATATAATTTATTGTTGAAGCAGTGTATCCACTGTTATACAACAACTGGCTTTGAGTCAGTAGTTGAGCGATCCACTTATAACTTCCGCAAGGTCGCAACTGCTGAGGTTCTAAGTGGATCTGTGAGCACTGAGACCAATCAAAGGGGAAAAATAAAGAAATAAATGGGGAGGTGTGCGGAAATTATAAAAGAGCGTGTTTAGGCCCTTTTGCTGGCTGACTCCACTTCGCACACTCTCGCCACTTACACTGTGTGATTAATTGCTTCACACAGTGCACCAAAGAGAGATTAACTGTGTTTTTTGGCCACCCACTCTTTCACTTTGCTGAGCTTTGTAAACGTAACAAACTGGATGTTTTCGTCAGTGTATACCTCTCTAAACTCATGACAGTGTGTATGTCTCTGACCTGGAGTGGGCATACCCAAATCACTGCGGTCACTCTGGGGCAATTCCAAATCACTGTGGGTGGAGACAGAGGTGAGCCGGACTGCGTTTAATTGGGTTTGCATTATTCTTCTGAATAATTTTTTTTTCTACAGTGTTTTCAAGCAGCTTTGAAATATGTTTGTTCCTGCTTGGTAAGTATGTCCACCTAAATCTGTGTGTGGTTTTACATAGATAGTGATAATGTTAATGAAAGCAGGAGTTGCTCACAAAGTGTTTGTACTGAAATTATTTCAGCTGACCAAAAATAACCAAAATAAAATCATAAATAAAAGTCATCGTCATGACCGAAAACACTCAGCACACATGATTTGCTTATGAAGATAATTAGGTTTATAGATACGTTTTTCATTGACTCCATACTCTGATTGTGGTTTGTTATAAACAGGCTATGCTCATGTTGTGATCTTTACTGCAAAGCATTTTTGTTGCCAAGATGAATAACAGTACCATGCATCGCAAGACAGTTGTCACTATAGCAGGATTCTGGATCTTGCTTTGCTAAAAAAGAAAATGGTTCTCCAACTCAAACTTTCCTTCTTACAAAATGTCCAAAAAAGTGCCTTGCTCAGGGGCCCTCTCTTTTTCTTCCCTAAGCTTCTTTCGCTAACAGCTACAATGCCCCCGAGGGCTGCAAGAGGCTTTCCTGAATAATAATAATAAAAACTAAAAACATATGCTAATTCATGATATTATCAGGAAAGTAGTTTGCATGACTGAAAAAGCCACAACACATAAGCATGGATTCAACTTCACAGTTTGTTAAACAGATACAAAGGACAGGGAGCAGATCGGGGCACCCGCTCCTCCTCCTCTCAGGAGCAACGACAACAAAAACAACAAAGTTAGCTGCGGTCAAATTAATATGGATAAGATTAGATCATGTTGCATCTGTACTGAGTGAGGCACACAAACAGGAGTCACGCAACAACCGAGGAGAAACAAAAAAGACCGCAGTCAGCTCGTTGCTCTATGTACATCTGGTCCTCAGTGGTAGCCAAGCACACAGGTGGGTCCAGCCTGTTCGACACAATGACTCATCATGACAGACAACAAAAGGAGATTATTGCAATGTACGATAGATATGTTGTTGCTTCAATCAGTAACCTGTATTTTCTATTATTTTAACGATTTTCTGCCTTTTCAATGGATAAGTAATCTTATGGAGAACACTCAACACGAATTTCTTAAGTGTAAAACCGGTCGTTTCTTGAGGATAAAGAGCTTCATTAAGTCATTCTGTATTCCTCAGTGATTAATAATAATAATAATAATTTGTGAAAGTGTAAAGCACTTTACCATCCCTGCAAGGCAAACCAGGCTACAATCTTCTTGATTTTAAAGAAGATATGAATCTTCAAACATTTTTAGCGTTTTGGACGACCAACACCATTTTCAATATGCACACATTCCGAGCACGTTTTAGCCTTGCCTTTAGGCGTGTATTTAATTCATCCAATCCTTTCACTTTGCCAGAAGATTTCACATACAGATCAGGATATACAGATCAGTATGTGCCTAACTTGTTTTGAGTTCATTTACCACATTTTGTCAGTCTACTCTTGCAGAGTGGCCGACTGCCCTCGCTAACTCACTCAGTGTTGTGGAGCTGTGCAGCCGGGTGGAAAACTAGGCAATTTCAGCTGCAGGAAAATGGCCCAAATGGGATGAGGGAACACGAACGAACACGAACACGAACACGAACACACACACACACACACACACACACACACACAAAACAAAACAAAAAAGACAGTCACTTTGTTTTGCCTCTATTGCTAGGTCATTTTGGAAGTAGGGCTCAGGCTCATTTATCACTGGGGAACAATCGAAGAGCAGTCATAGTAATCAATGAGCGTATCACTGATAAGAGGAAGAAAGCTACACCTTGACCTCGCAGACACAGGAATTCACACTTTCTCGCTCTCTCTCTCTCTCTCCATCACTCACATACATACACAATAAGGTGCACACAGGTGCAAGATTGCCTTTGCTCCTGCTGCAGTAGCAGGACGAAGCCTTCAGAGCAGCTACAGCAGCTCTTTGTCTTCATGATAAGGCTGTTAACATACACACCGATCGCAGCGCCTCTCTCTTCCAGTTTCTTGGCATTTACTTGATGTTGCATCAATTCGTCTCTCTGTTCGTCTGTCACCCAAGCCAGTAGGCCTCTACATCTTTTCTCCTTCACTTGCTTTCACTCCCTGTATTTGTTCCCTTCTTCAAGATTCTCTCTCTCTCTCTCTCTCTCTCTCTCTCTCTCATTCTGGGTTTTTTTTAATACTCCTGCAGCAGCAGGAGTAGGATCAAAAAAACCCTTCCCTAATCTTCTGTTCACCACTGCTAGCTTGAAAAGCAGCGCAGAGTGGACACAAGCTCTAAATGATTTCAAGAGAGATGAAAACCTGTCTGGCAGTGAAAAAATTAGATTCGTACCAGTTCCGGCTATGACAGGACGACTGGGATACTGTACAAAAGGCAAGGCTCGGCAAGGCAAATGTATTTGTAAAGCACATTTCATTTTCATATTCAAGTGCTTTACATAACGAAAAAGAAAGAAAAGCAGCTCTTCCATTTTTTCGGGAGGAGGAACATAGAGGCTGCTGACATAGAGGCTGTGGCGTTTTGTCTTTGTGGCACCCAGGCTGCCATGTATCAGGGTGCATCATATGAGGCCTGGCCGATGGGTGTTGCAGGCTGAACCAATAAGGGTCCCCCAGTAGTTTAACTCCAGTGCTGTTTGGGTGGAGGCCATCTGTCCTGAAAAGATGCCTACATCCCCAGAACAGAAAGTGATCAATCGTTTATCCCTGTCAGACCACAGGCTTTGCAGAGCCATGTGTTAAGTGATGAAAGTCTGCTGAACCTGATAATCCCTCTGTTGGCCGTTGGCAGTGGTCCACCAATAAACAACTGGGCTTCCAGTTAGTCAAGGCCATTAAAATCAATGAAATCCTGTTTTACCACTTCCGATTGCTGTCTGCAAACATCACTGGCTCCCACATTTGATTAACACCTGTGGAGCAGTGGGTTTTAATTGTCTTACCACTTAAATGTCTGATAACGGCATCTCTCACAACTAAATTTAAAGATAGAACTGTCTCTTTTGATGTTTTTTCCCCCCCCTTTGCTCCATTCCCAATGAGGGCTTTCTTGCCTTTTTCTGTTGGCTCAAAACTCCTCAGAACTCTCCCATGTCCATTATTATCAGCATCCAACACCATTTCTGTCTGGAGATTTTTTAATGGTTCAAACCTGATATCTAGTTTTTTTTTTATGTCGCGGGGTGACTGTGGTTGGCGTTTATGTCAACATCTGGCTGGCCACCAGATATCCGGGGTTATGGTGTCATTTAACTGTCCTTTTAAATCTGCTCTAGTTATGCAGAACTAACTAACTCACTAATTGGGAGAGTTCATAGTCTTCTCCAGTGCAAATATTCTTGTTTCGAGTACGGCAATATTCTGTAGTAACGTATAGCAGCCTGTGCACTTCATCAATGCGGATGAGCACAGAGGTTATGGTGTTGTCCGAGACACTGCTGTCAGTGGTCCAGTCAGTTGCTGTTTTGGGAGGCAGTTGCAAGTCGATAATTGCGCCCAGAGTTTGTCATAAATTATCCTCCGAATGAACAATCAAACTCAAATAAATATCCTCCTAGTTGTGACAGGGAACCACACATTAAGTAAAAAAAAGTAGCAAAAATAATAGCTAAATGAAAATAAAGAGCAAGAGAAAAGAGCGACTGCACAGTAGCAAAACAGGACCAGACTGATCTTATGAAGTTGCGTATGTATGATACGCCAATTTCAGCGTGTTTTTCAACGCTGTTTGTCCTCCACTGGCTTACATTACCTTGCGTTTGCGTGTGAATTGACGCCGTAGCGAGTAGTATGAAATGGCGAAAATCCACGTAGGGAGCTTGGCCTGGGTGGTGGATGGGTCAAACACAGGACTTTCACACAGGAGAGCAGGGGTTTGCGTCCCGCGTGTGATGTTTCCTTCGTTTTCCACTTGTGTTGTTTCCTTACCACGTTTTTCTTTTCCTAAACCCAACCCAGTTCTTCTTTTCCTAATCCCAACCGGTTTGTCTTTTCCCCCGCGTGTGACGTTAAAACCAACCGTAGCCTCGCGATAACACGTAGCCTCGCGATGACACGCCACGTGGCTTTAGAAAGTGGCGTGTATGTTTACACTGTATACAGTAGACGGCAGCGTAGATATACACGCGGATAGCTCAAAGTGCGTACAGATAACACGCCACTTGGCTTTAGGAAAGTGGTGTGTATGTTGACACAAAGTCATGATGCCACGTTGACAAGACGATTGAAAGCCATGTTTCCATTCCATTCCATTTCCATTATTCTCTGGAGAATTTATATATTTTTTCTCTCCCGCTCATCAGCACATCCTTGCAGGCGCAGTTTCCTTGTCTGTGACAGCCTGTTATTGCTGACTGTAACTCATTCCTGATGATGAAAAGCTAACTATGACAGGTTGACAGGAGGGATTTTTGACAACAAAAATTGTTTAATTCCTTATTTTGTTCACTCAGCCTTATCAAGTTCTCCACACTCTGCCTTCGTGACAGACTGGAGAAGAAGCAAGATTAAAAGTTACAGCTGGACACCACCTGGGGAAGACATACTGTAACTGTCATATCTGAACCAAGCCGGAGTTACACTGTTTTTGGGTGACATAGTAGGAATATTGTAGGAATGACAAAATCCCATTTTAAGAGTCTCTGATGTAAAGTTCTGTTCAAGTCCTGAGTTTTAAGTCCAAGTGTGAGGCCAACTTTAACTACTCATGTTGTTTAAGTGAGACTAATACTTTGTTTATTCAATTCAGGAAATTGATTCAACCCCAAAGCTAACAATGTTAAAACGTGCTTTACAGAATTAATAAGATGAGAAACAGAGAGGCAATTGATTTTCATGGCGAAACTAGGTTATTGCTTTAGTAAAAGTAATAGAATGCATCAAGGAAAGGTAATGGAAAAAAAAATTAGTATATATAACTCACATTTATCTTTTACTCATAGTGGCCACTTCTGATTTCATGTATGGATTTAACCACACTTTTGATAAGAAAAAATATGCTGCAACTTCAGTCCACTGATCCAAAGACAGTATCTTACATCCTATATACGCTATGGTACATTGTATTGACTAAAGGAGGCATCCTGGACCTTTATTCACCTGTCTATCAGCAGCAGTGTGCTAAAAGGTCACACAGATATTGCCTTGCACTTTCCAACCTATACAGAGCAACACTGTGTGCACCGTTTGCACCAAAAAGAATAAAAAGAAAAAGAAAGATCAAAGGCTATCTTTACAGTGGCACTGGAAGTGTCCTAATTTAAATTATATTCCCTCAGATCAGATCAATTCATACAGCAAAAAACCGAAGACGTGTTTTGTCAATACCAATTTAGAACACACATCTTGACATTCCCACCTACTGTACAAAGGACTCATACCGATGCTCACATTGGAATTTACCTTTAAATTTTTGTTTAGCTTGAACGAGCACCTTTAGCATGAAAGACAATAAGACACAACATCAGGGATAATGAGTCAACACTCAGATTACCTGCAGTAATTTCCTTTAAGTGACAATTCAGCTCATTCCACCTACTATGGAAATATAAAACATGTTTGATAATGCTGTGCACATACCAGACAAGACCAGGGACACATGTGGGGAGGGGCAATTAAAAGGATACATCATTCATATCAGCGGGACAAAAACACTTTGTAAAGACACAGACTACTTGCACAGTCCGAAACAGGCTATCCTGTCATCAGGTTAGTGCTTAATCTAAAGCAAACAGCAACGTAACACAATTGAAATGAAGCCAATTTGTTTGTAATCAGAAAGGGAATTTGTGTGCAAAAGTGTGAGTAACAGTTAAAACAAGAGAGGCCAAAGGAATAAGTGTGTGTGTGTGTGTGTGTGTGTGTGTGTGTGTGTGTGTGTGTGTGTGTGTGTGTGTGTGTGTGTGTGTGTGTGTGTGTGTGCGCGCACACGTTGTGTGTGTTGACAGAGGTCCAGAGAGGAAAATTGATCTGAGGCTCAGAAGCTAGTCTGTGAATACCAATCAGAGGTAATTAATAGCAGCTAATGGACTCTGTTTCTCACTCTCTGTTCTCGTCTCTCTTCCATCTCCATTTGTTCCTTCCAGTGTTTCTCTCGCTCTCCTTTTATTATGCAGCAAAAATGAATTCTTCCCGTCTTTATTTACTGTCCTGAGCTACAGGCTTACAGAAAGACATTTCAAACTTCCATATCGCTAAAGCATTTACAATTACTAAAGCAAAGTAATGAAATTACCTTCTCCTATTGGCTGGTCTTTAGTGCCAGATAATGTTGTACCATGTGGCTGTGGTTTTCTACTCCAGTCAAATTCAGTACACAAAATAGCTGACTTGAATTGACTTGATGGTGTTTGACGATCAACTAATAGAGATTCAACATCATGCCTGCCGCCTCACACACTGCCTGCACTCCATCCAAGCAGGTCTCCATGCTCCTGCCGCTACATAACAAGCAGCATGTCGGCACAGCCAAATGGAACAGTGAGTACCAATTTGTCAAGCACAAATGCCCAACATTTGCTCATTACAGCTTCTTGATAATCGATAATTAGTAGTTGCAGCCCTAATAGTGAAACAAAGTTATGATGTCCAGTCTGTTCTAGCATCTGCTACACTAGCTTCTGTAACTCAGTGCAATCTCTCAGTATTTCATTAGTCTATCTAAAAAGAATCAAACGAGTTCCGGGGTGTTTATTGTCCATATTCTGAGACAAATCAGCATCCGTTTCAGTACTATTAGAAATTAAAACCTTTGTGATTTCAACAGTTTTTTTTATTATTATGGAGAAAAAAAGTAAGATTATTTTTTTCTGCTTTGGTTTTTCTTAGATAGTATAGACAGATAGGAAAGGGGGGAGAGAGAGAAGGGATGACACACAGCCGCTGCGAAAGCCTACACGGGGCGCACACTCTACCTGGTGAGCTAGAGGTCGCCCTGTGATTTCAACAAAGTTACTACGAAGTAACAACAATTAGCCTACTTTGTGAGCACAGAAAAAAGTACAGCTGCCCGGAAATTTAACAAGCGTGTCACCCATCACAGCAACTTGCATCATCGTAACTTGGTTTCAACCATATCTATAAAAGTCAGCAAAGATCTCTTCTAAAGTCATTTTTGCAATTTTGTAGTTGTATTCTCTGTCCTGCTGTTATAACAGACATGTCTGAGCTAACCTCTCGACTAGCCTCTTTTGTCGACCCATGACATTTAGCCCGCAAAGGTCTATCGGTTATTGGGAAATGGTATTCTTTAAAGTCAGCTAAAAAACACAAATATTAAATAAACAACAATAATATATAATTTTTCTTTTTGAAACTAAAGTCCTTATCTTGACATATTAAGGGAGCTACACAACATACTGTTGAGAAAGGCTCTGTTCCAAGGCTGGATTTTTTTTAAATTAGCGTTGTTACAAATCTGTAATTTTGAATGAGGTTTTCTTACTTCCGGAAAACGTTCCAGTTTCACTTTGGCCCATCAGCCTCAGCTGTATTTTGTGTTTAGTGCTAATTAGCAAATGTTAGCATGCTAACATTGTAAACTAAGATGGTAAACATAGTAAACATGATACCAAACATCGACATGTTAGCAATTTCATTGTAAGCTTGTTAGCATGCTGATGTTAGCCTTTAGCTCAAATCACCACTGTGCCTACAGCCTCAACTTTTAGTCTTGTTACTTAAAATGCATAATATTCCTGTTGACTGCTTGCATTTATTATTACAGTATTATGTAACTTATAATAAAGTTGTGAGCACTTCAACCCAATATGGAGCTCAACCCACGCACCTGTCACCAATTCACATCATCTAGCCTGAGTAACTCTATAAAGTTTCTTCTTCTACAGGTTATTCTTTACATAATCTACAGTATATTTCTTTATACAACACAGTTTTTCCTATTTGAGACAAAAACAAACAAAGCTATGAGAGCTTAATACTAAAGATACAGACAAAATCAACTATGAGAGCCTAATACCAGAGAAAATCAAAACCACATAAAATACCTACCACTGAAGTTACAGAGAGCTTTATGTTTCACCAGTTTGTTTGTTAGAAGGATGTTAAAATATTTGACTGAAATTTAGAGGACAAACAGCCTAAGTTCAGAAGACAAGTTGAACATATTTTGGCCGTGATGTTTATCACCAACCTCCACCATACAACACTGAATGCAGGTACCATGCTATCTTTTCAGGGTTAGCTGAGGTCTTTGATGCACCAACAGCTCATAGACCGATATAACACTGGAATCATGTTTCTGTCAGAGATTTGGAGATGAGGCAGAGTGAGACATTTCAAGTGAAGAGCAGAAAGAGAATAAATGACAAATGTCACAGGGATAAGATGGAGGGGCTGATTGGTATGGAGCTCAAGACAGGTGGGAGACAGCAGGGGGCAAACGGACAAAGAGTATAGATGACGTGTCAAAGGGAAAGCTCGACACCAAGGCTGATGTAAGGATGAGGGGTGGGTGGAGTGCATGTTGCACTTGCAAGCTCATTAAACAACGTTGTAATTGATGAGTGGAGAAAGAAAGTGATGGAGAGATGAGGGGAGAAAAAAAAGGAATTGTGAAGGGCAGAAACAACTTGATGAAAGTGTCCTAATCACTGCTTTCCGGCCAACGAGGAAGATCAATCACTAACGACAGAAAAGACGGATGGAAAAAAAAATTTCTCCTGGTAATCCTTTGTTTCCTAAATTTGCTCTTCTGGGGCTTTTCACATCATTATTGTGTGTGTGTTTCTCTCGATTACTTATCTGCAGTCTTATATTTGAGATATCTGTGATATTTCAGGCCTTTGATAAAAATATCACGTTGGTGCACGTACCTTGACAGTTATCTTAACTAAGCATAAAGCCTGGAAGCAGATAATCCGACATTCACACTCAAAGGGTCAGGGTTTGAAGTTCTCTTTCGCTACTTGTGGCACATTTTGTGTGTACAACAGAGTGTACCACTTGAATGTCTTCCAGGAGGAACTAAAGAGTCTTAAAATGTGCCCCATTATCCCCCCTTTATATCGCAGACATCTTTTTACTCTGCCTTCGAGTGTGGCTGTTTGGAACGATTTAAACAAGTCCAATTTTATTTTAGTGTTTCATCATTATCCTGTTTGTCACTTGTGGCCACAGTGTCAAGTCACGCTGTCTCGATTTAAGTCCACTGTAAACTGTGTATTCTGTAAAAATACTTTGTCCATCAAAACAAAAAACAAATTTACATTTTCTCATTGACTTTGTGTTAAAGAGTACTGAAAGTGACTTTGCTTGGGCACAAAATGCTAATTTGTATAGCATTCCTCAACATTGACGCAGGACTATAAATCAGATCTAAACGCACTAGCTTCGCTCCAGCATCTGATAAAGGCTGTGTACTGTGGGCCGTCTGAATTTAGCTCCAGGAGCCAGTGACCATTTAGTGATAGGCTAATCTCATAGCATCTCTGTGCCCGTCGTGCATTGTAACCTGATAAGAAACAATATAATTAACATGAAACTCTCTAGGCGTTCACTCTACAAAAGCACAAGAGTAATGACCTCCAGGTTTTTTTTTGCTTTGAAGAGAATTTACATTTCTATCAGATTTAATTGCTTATGTATTGTGCTTCTTACAGTATATTGCAACAGCAGATTCTGACAGGTAATACATACATACTAATTTGGATGAGCTGTAAGAAATGAACCCATCCTTACTAGCTCATTGTACTACTGCAAACGTTCAGAAGCACCCCACCCAGGCCTTAGTCATCAAATGTTACAGTTGGGCATGTGAGTCTGCCCCCTGCTGTGGTGTGAATAGTCGTGTCTCATACTTGGGATAGACCAAAGTGCAGAGCTCCTAGGTTGTAAAAAGGCATATCTGGGGAGCGTCAACACTGCCCTGCCCTGTTTGCTGCTCACCCTGATCAGGAAAACAAACTGCATAAAAAAATGTAATTCAAATGCAGTGTGAGGGGTGTTTGAAGATGCTTTAAAAAACTAAAACCTCTGTCTTTCCGTTTCACATCTCCAGCTAACAGGGAATGGAGTCCATCATTTCTGAGGGCACTTTGTTGGATGTGGCAGAGCAGTAGAGCTAATTTATGGGTCAATATAAACTTCCATCACCACAGACTGAAGCTCAAAGCTGTGCCGGCCTGCGGCAGAGATGAGGAATAGAGCAGAACCTCTAAATTATAGACACAAAACATATAGGACAGCGAGATGCACGGTGTCACTGCAGAAGATTATACAGAGGCTACACATATACAAACATGCACATAATCATATATTTTCACATTTACATTATTAAAGGGTTTTTCCTAGAAAGACTATTTAAAGGCATTGCTCAAATTTTCTGCCTTCTTTACCAAAAACCTGCCCATGCCGGCAATAGAAAAACTGTCTTTAAGAGCATTGCATTAAATGCATCATTGCCAACAGTAATTACAACAGTGGAATCACTCTGGGGTGGTGCTGGGTGAAAAGACAATGTAACAGGATGATAGTTTACATTAATTAGCGTCGGCCAATAAAAGCATATATCACGTCACTAACAAGATGCGGTAAATTTTACAGATCTGAACCACAGAAAAACCACTGCAGTAGGAAGGGCCGATGATGGTGGGGGGAGAGTCAGAGTACTGGTGTTATGGATCAACTGGTTTCTCTATTAACGGCTCATTTTCACCTGAATGCATCGGTGGATGCCTGCAGAAAACAGCAGATGTTGAAAACGGAAGACAACATGAAGCTGTCCTTGTAAACGTCTTGTTGTTGTCTTTTTTATTAAAATTACACAACACAGCCATCTGCTTCTTTTGGAGGCTTAGACTTGAGTGACTCAATTGGCATTCAGTCATATTTTCTATGTTTTAAGCATTATTCATCATCTGGCAACCTTTTAACAGGCCTCACAGCAGACATTTTGACATTGCAGGAAAAAGCACAGGCTTAATTAATCACCTAAATTAAGGCTGCATTCCAGTTATCTGATCCAGATCCAGTGTCCATGCTGGCTCATTGGCATGGCTTAATTAATCACCTAAATGGAACGGGCCATCGTTGTTATTAATTGCACCTGTGCTTTCCCTACTATGACAAGTTAAAATGTCTTGAAAAATGTATATTACAGCCCCTTTAATTGTTGTTAATTAATGTATGTGAATTAAAACATGTTTAATCCCATATCCTTTTTTTTTCCATAACAGATGTTTAAGATTGATGGAGTAGGCAGACATGGCATCATACATCTGCTTTAAATGCATTTCCATTAAAAAAATAAATCAATGGGCACCCGGATAGCTCAGTTGGTAGAGCGGGCAACCATGTGTAGAGGTTTACTCCTTGGCGCAGCGGGCCCGGGTTCAACTCCGACCTGCGGCCCTTTGCTGCATGTCGTTCCCCCTCTCTCTTCCCTTTCATTTATTCAGCTGTCCTGTCAATAAATGCCTAAAAATGCCCAAAAAATAATCGTAAAAAAAAAAATAAAAATAAATCAAGGTTCAGTAGTTCACTGGTGAGGTACGACCTTCGCCTCACTTTGATCGAGGAAAAATCCTGCTCATAAATGACTGTAATGTGTGAAGGCAGCTGCAGCACACTGTCAGTAGGTTCTCACTGGCTTAAATGGTTGATTACTTCACATATTAGTCCTGTCTGTATAACTATATGTGATTGGTAAGGGGCTTGACCAGTATAGCAAAACTGACTCTTTGGGACAACCCTCAGACAAAACTGAGACAACTGCAAAGCAATTCTTTAGCCTATATTTATTTACATTTTGGTAAATCATCATTAAACGTATGCAGAATAAATGTTTAGCAGTTCCTGTTTGCAATGTACCCATGGATGTACATACAACCATCACTGGATTACTTTGATACCGAAGAAAATTTAAAAACGTGATTATTCTGAGCCAAGTTTTGAAACTATAAGATGAACTCTCCTTTTGTCTATATCGAGGCAGATTTAGGGACATTTATCCATTGATCACCATTTGGACATTAGAGATAAGATTACCTCGCAAAGTGCAAGTCATACTAAGGCTAAAAATATGTGTGCCCCCCCATTTCAAATCCCCCTGGTCCCCCTGGGGAGATGCCCCCCCACAGTTTGAAAACCTATTTTAATCCTCAATTTTTGCACTAAGTGAGAACTCTCCAATTTGTAAGCAGCACTGTGTCAGTTATTTACACTATTAGCAACCTTGAGTCATTACATACGTATGAGATATACACACACTGATTAAGTCTGCAATGTTTGGTAAACATTTCCTATGACATATAGACTAGAATCCATTACTACTCTGCTCTATAGTTTTACTGCTAAAAAAAAAAACACACATTTTCATGACAGCTCCACTGTAAAACTTGTATCATGGACGATACCGAGATAGGGCGAAGGCAGCAAAATATGCGTCAATGTTCAATAATTCCGGCACTGAACAACCTCATTTCCATTCCTGCTGGCAAGGACAATGATTTGTCAAAGGGTGCTTAGGTGAAATTGTTCCATTGTTTTGCCATTGCACAGCTCCTCGCTGTGGTATCTTCTCGAGGTTTTAATTTACCACAGAGGGAATTGATGGGAATTGGTGATGTAACACAGTGTAAACAGAAAAAGTGGTGCTGCGAAAACTGATTTAGAGCCTGTAAATACCCACAGAGAGACAGGGAACACAGAAAGAGATTTTAATTTTAAATTCTCTTTACTCATCCACTAGTGAAAACAAAAACAGGAGTAATTTAGTTCAATAAGAACCATGTCGGTCAACCTTTCCCATCTAAGAAAAAGTGAGTTAAGGACTCAACAACACATACACATGCAATATAGAGCGAAGAAGTACATCAAAAGTGTGAAGAAGAGAAGGGCTGATTTGCGAAGAGGAAAGATGTCAAACATAAAACAAAATCCGGATGAGGAACCTGCAGAAAGTTTCTGTACTTTTAGCTGTCTAAAGAGAAATTGAAAAAAATATATACTAAAAATTATTTATTTAAAGCCATATATTTTTAATCCATTCCTCATTTAAGGGCTATAACTGTGTCCCCGTGGTTCCTCTACCACGGAATAGATGTAATGAGTCCTGCTGGCTTTAAGGGCTTGTAACAATGGAAGAACCAGTAGTCTAAGTTTCATTGCTAAGTTTTAGTGTCCCATGTTGTCCACTAAAGCTCTCCATTGAGTTGAAGGGTTTTTTTTTGCCTGTAACAGCCTCTTTCTGCAGTGTTATTGTAGGGAAGCACTGAATATTTTGGTAGGAACATCAAGGAATTGACCGCACCATTGTGACGAAAACAGAGCTGAGCCAGAAGGCAAAGCTCTCGATCTACCGGTCAGGTTTCGTTCCTACCCTCATCTATGGTCATGAAGGCTGGGTCATGACCGAAAGAACGAGATCCAGGGTACAAGCGGCCGAAATGGGTTTCCTCAGGAGGGTGGCTGGTGTCTCCCTTAGAGATAGGGTGAGAAGCTCAGTCATCCGTGAGGAGCTCGGAGTAGAGCCACTGCTCCTTCATGTCGAAAGGAGCCAGTTGAGGTGGTTCGGGCATCTGGTAAGGATGCCCCCTGGGCGCCTCCCTAGGGAGGAGTTCCAGGCACGTCCAGCTGGGAGGAGGCCTCGGGGAAGACCCAGGACTAGGTGGAGGGATTATATCTCCAACCTGGCCTGGGAATGCCTCGGGATCCCCCAGTCGGAGCTGGTTAATGTGGCTCGGGAAAGGGAAGTTTGGGGTCCCCTGCTGGAGCTGCTACCCCCGCGACCCGAGACCGGATAAGCGGACGAAGATGGATGGATGGATCAAGGAATTGATAAGCTTTGAATGCAAACTATTAGCGTTTAGTGACTTGAGTCTAATATTATCAACATTAGCTTAAACCAAAGTGGGAAGATGACAATGATGCTAATGCTGATGCTTTCTTCTGCTCTCCATGGGGCCACAGTAGTATGTAATGGATGGGGTTGGAGGTGTGGGGTTCTTACAGTCTTAGACTGCATTTAAAGTGCCCATATTATGAAGAAAATTACTTTTTCTGGGATTTGGGGTGTTATTTTGTGTCTCTGGTGCTTCCACACGCATACAAACTTTGAAAAAAAAAACATCCATGCTGTTTTGAGTGAGATACAGGTCTGAGTCTGAATGTGTCCTACCTTCAGTCTCCGGGTGAGCTGTTCAAAATCTGCACGGCTTTCTACGTAACTAACCGAGACAAGGGGCCTAACCGTTAGCATGCTAGCGCTAGCTCGTTCTCAATGGCCAAAACACTGCTACAACACACACAAATTCACCCTAATCTACAAAATAAATTGTATAGAACTACTTACATGTTCCTGTTCTGCAGGTACTCCCCGCAAAGTTGGAAGTGCGCTCTCGTTTAGACGAAGTCTCCCGGCTAATCCTGCCTTGTACAGGCCGAAGTTGGAGAAACAGCTAGCTAGCTCATGTAATCCTTACCTAGCTACTGCGCATGTGCGACTGACAACAAAGATCTTCCAGAAGTTGAGAGGTCTCACTCTGTAGCTAAAACAGAGACCTGACACAGAGTGAAAAGAGGAGCTGCAGCAATGTGCAGTACAACAAAAATATGGTGTTTTTTCAAAATGAAACCATGTAAACCTATTCTGATAGAATCTCAAATTACAATTATGAACCTGAAAATGAGCATAATATGGCCACTTTAAATGTATTTTCAATATATCATTGATTGCAGCATTGTGCTTAATAAAAAGAAAACACTGCTCAGTAAAGGTCTGCTGTGTCATTGTTTTGGAATGAGAAAGAAAAAAAAGAAATCGTATACGGATCACCAGAAACATTTGTTGGCAGCGATAGATGGAGAGTCATCCAGTAAATGCCAAACTTTCAGGACCGATTGGTGGGGATTGTTGTGGACAAAGTACATACGGCAAAACAATGATTAGAGCAAATTACATCTGTTATTGTTTGAGGTGCCGTTTTCTGTCGCAGGGAATTAGCCATTCCAGAGCTCGCCTCCCTACGTGCAAACGTTCCACCAAAACAAGTTCCTTCCAGAGACTATTTTGCAGAAGCACTGTTGCTGCGTCCAAAGCATAGCATCACCCAATAAGATGGTGATTGGTTTAAAAAAAAATGCAAACAAGCCAGAGCGCTTTTTTCTGCCATTCTAGAATGTATGTGTGGTGTAGCCAGACCTTACTCCAGTGCTGACAGCGCTGCAAAGATAGGTCTGGCAATGTGAGACTAATGTGCGAGCAGCCTTGGACACAAAGACTGAATAACACGCGTAGTGAGTGCATAAGAGGCACAGCCTTGCAAAATAAGAGGGTGATAGATTGACAGGAACAAAAGATGATACTGCCTACAGCCTTGGACAAAATCAAAATAAACGTTGTGGGCAAAAAATGTTAACATTAAGATAGAAGTGGAAATGTGCATCCTTTGAGGAAAATACAAGAAGAGAGAAAGGCAGACAAGAAACCTAGAACAGGACAGATATTGCAATCGGCAACAGAATACAAGCAATAGAGAATGAGAACAGAAATACAGGCATGTACTGATGGGTGTGTGTGTGTGTGGCATTTGACAGACAGATATACAAACAGGAGACTGACCTGTGAGCACGGCCTTGGCGGAGGGTTCAGCCAGGTCCAGGGCCGACTTGCCGTCGGTGTTGCGGATGTTGGGGTCGGCACCATGCTGCAGTAACACTGTACAACAACAGGGCAGACACAGACAGTAGCTGAGCTCCTGGACTGACATGCAAACTCCCCGACACACACCTCTCCCTAGTCCTCCCCCTCCTGCTGCTCCTCCTGCTGCTGCTGAACCACATCCTGGTCCATAAACTGCTCTTCCTGGACCTCGTCCTTTTTCTCCCACTTGCTCCTCTGCTATCTCTCCTGTTTCTCCACCTCTGGCTGTGTCTCGCGCTGCACTTCCTTCTCCACATTTCTCTCCTCCTCCTTCTCCGGCTGCTCCACCTCTGTTGCTAGCGCTGCTCTCTCTGCTGCCCCTGGCTGCCCATGCCCTGCGAGCCATGCTGCTGATGTAAACAGACATGCCACAACAAGAGCAGCGAAAGCTACGCTACACCACACCGCCAGATAAACAGTGGACCGTACAAAGTGGCTACGTGACCAGCTACAAAACACATCACACCTCCATGGAGGAGCAGGGGAAGGCTATGGTTTAGCTGACAAAATAAATAAAAATGAGTGAGGAAGGGAGATGAGTGGCTACAGCTAATCGAGGCAGCAGCAGCGACGAGGCAGGCAGTGCGAGTGGAGAGACTCTCGCCTCTCCGACTGACTGAGCGATGCAGCGGAGAGCAAGATGAGAGAGGAGAAAGGAAGAGAGGAGGGGGTGGGAGGGGAGGGGGAATGAGAGTCAGAGAGGATGGGAGAGGTAGAGGACGAAAAGAGGGTGGGAGAGCAAAACAAAACAAGAGTTTGTTTGTGTGTGTTAGAGAGGGAGAGAGAGCAGGGAGTAGTAAATACAGAGGAGAGGAGAGGAGAGAAAAAGAAAAGGAAATCAGGAGAGAAGAGTCATGTGACTACTGAACAGGTAGGACCTGAATAACAAACTGCCTGCGTGCAGTTTTTTTGTAAATTAGCTGTTTCGAGGGCACTAATGTCAACACTCACTGCCTTCCTCTCCATCTCTCTTCCAACTATTGTGATTGCTGAGCTGTTCCCGACGCACATGCCCTTTGACTTGTGTACACCTCAAACTACTCTGCTCAAACCCAGCAAAGAGGAGGGGCGAAGAGGAAGATAACCAGGCGTGTGTGTAATGCAGTGTGTTTGTATGTGCACGTGTATGCACATGTGTGTGCCTCTGGCCCAGCACTGACGCAGACCTTAGTCACCCACTCACCCCTCAACAAAAATATGATTTAGCTCTGCACCAATCCCATATACACACATAAGCGAGCAGACACACACACACACTGATACCCAACGAGAATAAAGATATGCCCATAGTGAGGCAGGGAGGGAAATGACGGTCTGATGCACAGCCACACACACTGAATAGTTTACAAATCCAGTCCGTCTGTACCACTGTTTCGCAAGACAAGTACGGATTGTCAGTAATACCTGCAAAAGCCCTCTCTGAACAACCTAAATCCTCTTTTTGGACAGGACTACTTTTCAGGACAATGTCAGATTTGCAACAGTTATCTTATGATTATCTGCAACGTCTATTTCCAATCAGTAAGTCACTTGTACGCTATTTTAATAAAATCAGAGACATCCAGATTTTCGTAGACTGTCTCATCTGAGGTGTGGTGTTCAAATGTGAAAACTGAATTTGGAAAAGAAATGCCTTTCTGTGAACATGGCTTTTAGTTGGTCTAAATTTATATTTAGACATGTTGGCTTTGTTGCCAGTTTTACACACATTTGGGCAAAGCGCCGCAGGCACGTATTTGGGCCAAAGTCAAACCCTCACCGTTTATAATAAAGATAACAAACTTTTTTCAAACAGTTTTTCCTGTGCTATCACTGTTAGAAAAAACTGAACTGACTAGAAACTGAGAAAGCAGAGCTGCTGAGCATTAGCCTACAAATAAATGCAAAGAAACATCTGAAACTGACAGGATGTCTACACCAATGTAGTGCTGAGACTATTAGTTATTACCATTATCAATAGAAATATAATCAACAATGATTTTGATAATAAATCATTTCATTTATCCAGGAAAAATGCCAAACATTGACTGCTTTCAGGCTCTTAAATGTGAGGATGACACTGCTTTCCTGTTTTATATCATTGCACATTTAATATCTTTGGGTTCTGGGCCGTTAGTTGTACAAACCAAGCTATTTTGAAGACTTCACCTGGGGCACTGAGAAATTGTGATGGGCAATTTTCAGACATTTCTGGGGAATGTTTTAGCAAAAAAATTATAGATTGCTTAACCAATAACTTAAATAATTGTTCATAATTAAATAGTATCTTATCGTAATTTAACCAACTGTCTTAGCAAGTTGATTTGAAACCCCTGGACAGGGCATCTCACAATTCAATTCAACCAAATATTTAACAATGGTTAATAACATACATAAATATAAGATGTTTAAGGGTATAAGGAGATAGATATGAAGTATATTTATACAACACAAAAGTAGTGATTATGCAGTGCTTTACAAAAACTAAAGAACTAAAGACACATTTAATCCGTGCACTGAACTGACATTTATGGAGGCGGTGGGTTATTAAACTCAGAGCCAATCGTATGGCTGCTTTAGGATTTCCAAGATCTTCTTATCCCAAGTTTGTTGATGAGATTTTCTCCAGCCCTTGAGCTGGAAGACATGCAAGTCTGGCAATGACAGATTCATTTTCTACTCAAGTTGTCTGAACACCAACGAAGAGGTAGAGTCCAATCAGATTTGATTTCACTCTCATTCTGATGCCAAATCTCAAACCTGGCAGAATGACTCTCCAAAACTCTGTCCAATAATCAAGCAACTTGAGGTCATGTGTTTTTTGTTTACGTGCTTTAGTATGTAAACCAAACAGTCAGTTTTTCCTTTCAACCTGGACCTTATTTTCCTATGTTTTTATGTCTAAGTGTCTGATGGGAACAACAATCTTTGACATTGGTCCAGTATTGAGGAAGACCGCTGCATTCTGCAGAGGCGAAACAAGCTACAATGTAACGCTAATGGGCAACTGCACACCGTCAATTTGCGTCCCTACAGAAGTCAACCTTTTTGCTAAAGAGTAAGATTCTTTTTGTTTAAAGTGGAACTATTATGCTTTTCCGTATTTTCCGTCATTTCTTTAATGTCATAATGTTGGATTTTCATGTTAAATTGTGTTGTTCAAATAATGAGATAAACGTATTTCAGAGAAATCCCCGTGAGCGAAAACGTTCAGATTTCCAACTGTTCACAGTTACAGTACAACAGTTTTTTCTACTCTCGGCTAAGTGTTCCGCAACTCCAAGACGGTCTTCTATGATTGGTCATCTGCTCCAGCCAGGCAGGACTGGAGTGTTTTTTTAAGCTGCTGTTGTGTTAACATTGTCGCATGTAGCTGCATGCTAACAGCAGTAAAAGGTGTAGCTAAGCTTGACTGCCAATGTTGGTCATTTCTCCCCAAATTTGGGTCACATTACTGTTGGAACATGTCCGGTTGTGTAGTATTTGGTTTAGAAGCCTTTATCTGCGATTTTTGATGGTAGAAAGTTCTGCTATATTCTATTAGTGTCCACTGCTAACAACAGCAGTTGCATGCTAACGCCAGATAGCTGTAATCTTGCCGGCCTATGTTGGTCATTTCTCCCCAATTTCGGGTCACATTACTGCTGGAACATGTCCGGTTGTGTAGTATTTGGTTTAGAAGCATTTATTGGTGTTTTTTAACAGTAGAAAGTCCTGCTTTACACTCCATTGCAGTCAGTCTCAGGCTCCGGAGCAAAACAACACAGCAGAGGTTCAGAGACACGCAGACATGTGCTGGCCACAGCAGGGGGGCTTGAAGAGACAGGCCCTGCAACAGAGCGTCTAATACAGAGGGTGAATACAGGTGCAGCAGCCATAGGCAGTATAAGAAACATTAAGTTTTTGAACATTAAAGCATGTAAACATGTTCTAGTAGAATCACAAAATACAAGTATGAACCTGGAAATGCTATATAATAGGTCCACTTGAACATGAAACACCCCTGGAATCGCTATCGCCAAACCAACCAAAATGCACTTCATTAAAAGTCGACAGAAAATAAAACTACCAAAAGCCTGTCTTGGCTCGTCTTTCCACCGTTTCAACAATCACCTGGTTTGGTTGAAGTAAACCCTTAACCATTTACATGTGAAAAGTCTGGTGAGTTTGGAGATTTTGAAGCGGTTTCTGGTTAAACAAAAAGGATTTTACTCTTTAACAAAAAGCTCTATCTCTGTAGGGATCCCTTCCATAATATTGTCAGACACTTATAATAACAATGTCAGCCTGTCAGTGGCGAAATCAGCAGTTTTAGTGGACGGAAATTGACGATGCGCATTTGTCCTATGATTACATTGCAGCGTACTCACTCAATACTGGACTAATTTCAAAGATTTTTGTTTACATTAATCACTTCAACACCAATGTATGGAAATAAATAAATAAATATATATATATATATATATATATATATATATATATATATATATATATATATATATATATATATATATACACACACACATACATATATATATACATATACATATATATATTTTTTTTTTTTTAAAGATCATTTTTTTGGGCATTTTCGCCCTTTATTTTTACAGGACAGCTGAAGACATGAAAGGGAAGAGATGGGATGGGGAATGACATGCAGCAAAGGGCGCAGCTCAGAGTCGAACTTGGGCCCGCTGCATCGAGGAGTAAACCTCGCCCACCTTTAACACTGGACAAAACTAACTTAATGCTGTGACCAAACACTTTAATACTGTTTAGACAAAAAAAATGCATGATGTTTGTGATTGTGGAGGTCCGTCTGAGTTGTTTCCAGTAGAATCAGAATCAGAATCAGAAAGGGCTTTATTGCCAAGTACGTTGCACATACGAGGAATTTGTCATGGTGTTGTTGGAACATGTCACACATACAAATATAAGAAGGATAAAAAGAATATAAACAATATAAGTATAAACATATACACACAGTATGTATTAATAACGATAAAATAAAATAAAATAAATAGTAAAATAAGTTAAACAGTAGTAAAAAGGAACGCTACAGCAGAGTAGGTACAGAGTAGGTACACAGTATTTACAGTGGGGTGTGGAGAGAGTCAGGATGGATTCCGGGCCTTGTTAATAAGGCTAGTGGCGGAGGGGAAAAAACTGTTTATGTGGCGTGAGCTTTTGGTCCTGATGGACCTCATCTTCCTGCCAGAAGGGAGTGTCTCAAAGAGCTTGTGTCCGGGGTGGGAGGGGTCAGCCACAATCTTTCCAGCACGCTTCAGAGTCCTGGTGGCGTATAGGTCCTGGAGCGGCGGCAGATTGCAGCCAATCACCTTCTCAGCTGACCGAATGACACGCTGCAGTCTGCCCTTGTCCTTGGCAGTGGCAGCAGCGTACCAGATGGTGATGGAGGATGTGAGGATGGACTCAATGATGGCTGTGTAGAAGTGCACCATCATTGTCTTTGGCAGGTTGAATTTCTTCAGCTGCCGCAGGAAGTACATCCTCTGTTGTGCTTTCTTCACGAGGGAGCTGATGTTCAGCTCCCACTTGAGGTCCTGGGAGATGGTAGTTCCCAGGAAGCGGAAAGACTCCACAGTGTCAATTGTGGAGCCACAGAGGGTGATGGGGGCAGGTGGGGCTGGGTTCTTTCTGAAGTCCACAACCATCTCCACTGTCTTTAGAGCGTTGAGCTCTAGGTTGTTTTGCTTGCACCAGGTCACCAGGTGGTCAGCCTCCCACCTGTAGGCGGACTCGTCTCCATCAGAGATGAGTCTGATGAGGGAGGTGTCATCCGCAAACTTCAGAAGCTTGACGGACTGGTGACTGGAGGTGCAGCTGTTGGTGTACAGGGAGAAGAGCAGGGGGGAAAGAACACAGCCCTGGGGCGATCCGGTGCTGATGGTCTGTGAGTCGGAGACGTGTTTCCCCAGCTTCACATGCTGCATCCTGTCAGACAGGAAGTCAGTGATCCACTGGCAGGTGGAGTCAGGCACGCCTAGCTGGGAGAGTTTCTCCTGAAGCAGAGCCGGGATGATGGTGTTGAAGGCAGAGCTGAAGTCCACAAACAGGATCCTGGCGTAGGTTCCTGCGGAGTCCAGGTGCCGGAGGATGTAGTGGAGGGCCAGGTTGACTGCATCGTCTACAGACCGATTGGCTCTGTAGGCAAACTGCAGGGGGTCCAGGAGGGGGTCGGTGATGGCTTTGAGGTGTGAAAGCACAAGGCGCTCAAAGGACTTCATAACCACAGAGGTCAGGGCGACGGGTCTGAAGTCATTAAGTCCTGTGGTCCTTGGCTTCTTGGGGACAGGGATTATGGTTGAGGTCTTGAAGCAGGCTGGCACGTGACATGTCTCCAGTGAGGTGTTAAAAATGTCTGTGAACACTGGAGACAGCTGATCAGCACAGTGCTTCAAGCTGGATGGGGAGACAGCATCCGGTCCAGCAGCTTTCCTGGAGTTCTGTCTCCTAAAGAGTCTGTTGACGTCCCTCTCGTGAATGGAGAGAGTCGTCACTGAGGTGGGAGGGGGGGTGGAGGTGGAGGGGACCTTTAAGGAGGGCATTGGTGGGGGGGCCCAGGCCCCTGCTGAGGTGGGGGTGATGCACAGTACACTATGAACATCAACTGCCAGACACACAGGGATATTTAGTCTTTGTTTTGTCAGTTGTCTTAGTTGTATGGTAATGCAGAAAAACGTCCCCCCCTGCTGCTGCAGTCAGGGATGCCAGTAGTTTTCTTTTGCACCAGATGGGAGCCAAATGTGTTGCTTTAGAGTAGGAGCAGTGAAGGTGCCAGCTTTTCAAATTATCTTCCAAATTGGTAATGTGACCTGAAGATATTTGCTTTTTGTACTGGTAGCAAATAACGTTTTTATTATCCTCTTTCTTCACAAAATGTGTCAGACTTTATTTTCAGAAGCTGGAAGTGCACTCAGTCATGCTTACTACTGGGCTTATCAGAGCGATGTATGACAACCAGTTTGAGTTGTCTGTGTCCTTCAATGACATGGTCCCCAGAATGTCACCATAATATTGTTGTAGAGCGTAACTAAATTAGCCTAAGTGTGTTTGGATAAGTGGTGGCCACAACCACAACATCCTCTGCATGACCTGCTGATTGTAACTCCAAGACGATGGGCCTCATGCAAGAGAATTTAAAATCTGGATTTACCAAACCTTCTTAACTGCACAAACTTGTCGGAAATCGCTCTTTTCAGCTTGAAGAATGCCACCTTTGAGGAGTGTTTGTGAGATTTAAACATAAGGATATTCAACACCCCTAAATCGATATATATAAGGCTGCCTGTTCTGCTCCATTTGTGGGTAGGTTTTATTCATGAAAATGAGTAAGAAGAAGACCTTAACAGCACACAGCTTCAAGTCCCACTGATGGAAATAATCAGACGGAAACGTGACAAATTTAGCAGTGTCAGTAGTTGTATTAGAGGAAACAATTTGAAAAATATTCATACAGCTGAAAACGACATGTCATTAGAGAAGTGCCAGTAAAACACAACTTGCTATAGCAAAGCGGTTCATGATTTAGATGAGGCAGCTGTGAGAATTTGTCTAGCACCGAGTGAACAGCATAAAAGGCCATGCTACTACGATGAAATCGTAACATCAAAAAAAAAAATTTGGATTTTGATATCGTATTTATACTCAAAATCAAATTAATTGAGATTAAGTGTTTTTCCAACTGTGCAGAGAGGCTATCTGAACACAAGAGGTCTAAACCACTTATATTTAATTAGAGAGAATTAGTGAATCACTTGTATGTGCAACAAGAAAGCTAAAAAAACAACTGAGAGATTCAGTTTTGCACGCAGCAGTCAAGCTGTTTAATTAGGCATCCTGAATCATAACATAGCATGTCATCATACTGAATTATGTCCTGTCTTTTTATTCTGTATTCTTTGTATAGTGGTGTTCAAGTGAAGTTTCTGCTGCGTTTAGATTTTCTGTCTTATTTCTAAAGGGCCCTTTTCAACAGCTTTTGATGTGACTGACTGCTCAGATTGAAAACCAACAGCAAGCATGAACAAATAAAGTCAAAGTCAATGTATGCACATTATGCATTAACAGACAACAAAGATAAGTGCCCTTCATAATTATTGATAAATCAATGACAGGTGTCAGCCCTGACAACAGGATGACGTTTTGTTTGTCCAGTGATCTTCAGAGCTCCACAAAGCCCTCTGTTGCTATGCAGTCATTCAGGGCGCAGACATGCTGTAGCAGCTTTTTGTAGACATAAAAAAGGACTGGAGCAACTTTTTGTTGTCGCTCAGCGCTCAAGTCTGATGCCGGCAGCAAGGTGTCGACTATCATTGCAGTCATTCGTTATTGCCACTCACACTGAGCAATGCTTTTCCATTAAGATCATGAAGATTACCCTACAACTTACTGCTCAGACGCTTTTCATGCTGTGACGTATCTAGTCTACTTCAAATTTTCCTCAGGGATCGGTAATACAGCCTTTCTATTTTCCAATTCACCTTTAAAGATCAACTGCTGCTGTCCTTTCTGAACTGAGCCTGTGGTGTTGTTTCACTTTTAAAATGAAAAAAAAACTTTTGTTGGTGGGAGCTCATATATTGTACGACAAAGATATCTATGCCCTTTTCTCCCCTGTGTGGGTTTAAGACTAGACAGTAACAGAGTAATTGCAATTTACAGCTTATTTGCTGCTTTATGCTTAATGGAAAATAATAGCGTACAGTCTGCCTGTGGTTTATTATAGTTTCTAAAATGACTGTGATTATACAGAACTCTAGGTTGCAACTCTGGAGGGAGCGGAGGAGGAGACATTTAAATCAAAAGGTACACACAAACACCAGACTTCAAAACCAATAGAGGATTTAATATCTATAAATTCACCACAGCAATACCACCGCACATAATGAAACATATTTAGCAATGTCCCAGAACAACCACTGACTTTTATTGCACAGAAAGGAACGATGGCACTCTGGGAACCATTGTGGCAACCAGTGACATTGCTGAATGTATTCTGTTTCTGCTCTGCTCACACGGGCAATTCAGTCTCAACAGACACTCAAGGAAAAAACTCCAAATGCCACTAGACAATATATTGTAAACATACTTATGCTTACTATGTAATCAGACATCTTGCAAATCAGTTGATACGCACTCATGTTGATATAGCTCACAATATTTGCAGTGTGTGTTTTTCTGCGCTTACCTATACAGACATCTATCTTGCCCTTGATGGCAGATTCATGGAGCGGCGTGTAGTTCCAGTTGTCTCGAGCGTTGGGGTCGGCCCCCTGACACAGCAACAAGGACACCACCTGAAAACATCATTTAGAACATCTGCATTCACTCTTTATTTGGCACAAAACATCAAATCCCAGGTGTTTTTTTTCCCCATGGTTGTTTTTTTCCCTTACTCAAGCAGGTAAGTTTAGCTAACACTGTCTTAGCATTGACAGCCTGGTAACTAGAGATGGCTCGATACCATTTTTTGCTTCCCGATACCGATTCTGATACCCTGAACTTGCGTATCGGCCGATACTGAGTACCGATCCGATCCCAGTGTGTCATATATATTATTATGTTTTAACAACTGTATACTACTATCCCTGTTTGGATGTGATATTTTTATCTTTGTTGTCAGTCTGGCTCAGACTATACTCTTTGTGAAACATGAACAAACACAAACAATGAATGCCCCAGAACTTTCTTTTATTATCCAGTTTGACAGTCAGTTATAACGGAAAAAGAACATAAATAAACTACTTTAACGTAGATTTTCTTCAGGGCTTTATTATGTGGTATCGGATCGGTGCATGAACTCCAGTACTTCCTGATACCGATACCATGGTTTTAGGCAGTATCGGAGCCGATACCGATACTGGTATCAATATCGGAACATCTCTACTGGTAACGCTACTAACCCTGTACGCAGACCTGTAACAATTCCGAATGTTGCTGTACAATTAGTCTCCGAAATAATTGCGATGGGCGCCCGGATAACTCAGTTGGTAGAGCGGGCCCATATGTGGAGGTGTACTCCTCGACGCAGCGGGCCCGGGTTCGGCTCCGACCTGCGGCCCTTTGCTGCGTGTCATTCCCCCCCTCCCTCTCCCTTTTCATTTATTCAGCTGTCCTGTCAATAAAGGCCTAAAAATGCCCAAAAAATGATCTTTAAAAAAATAATAATAATTGCGATTAACAATATAATTGTCTCTTTCAGTCAAATTTTAAAATGTCTATTTATTTATTTATTTATTACTTTTCCAAACAAATGAAAGTTTTGAATGAATCCCAGGACACAATTGTTGGTTATATTGCTGTTAAGTGACCCAGATAATGTAGTAACACAAATACCTTTGAAGTAGACCACGCCTCTTATAATCATAAAAACATTGTCTTTTTTCTTTAATGAACATAAAATTGACAATAGGACAGTATTATATAGTTTTTCCAACCTAAGCTTATAATAGCAATTAATTGCCGTTAAACAAAGTAACCGCACTTAAGCTAAAAAAAAAATGCGGTTTGACAATTTTATAATAATTGTTACACAGGCCTACCTGTAAGATAAATCTATGCTGCTTTTGGGGCGCCCTAACACACCTGGTTGAGTGTGCGCTCCATGTACCAAGGCTCAGTCCTTACCGCAGTGTCCCGAGTTTGAATCCAACCCACAGCCCTTTGCTGCATGTTATCACCCTCTCTCTCCCCCCTTTTCTGTCTTCAGCTGTCCTATCAAATAAAGGCCCAAAAACCCCTGCTTTTTACACAACTAGGACTGGGGATAATTTGAACTTTTCCGACATTAGTGCAAATACAATACCTGAGTTTTGGAAGTGATAACAAAATTATACTTTCACTACCTGATTGGGGATTCGGGAATTGGGGAATCAACTTTTCTTCTCTCAACAATGCCTGCACCAATGTGCTCCATCTTACCCTGAATTGTGTAACAAGATGCCCAGATACTCATTTTACTTCAGTCAGCAACCTGCTCCATAAGGGTTTAATGCTTCATTTTCCAGCAGAGATACAGTATTCCACAACATGACCTTGGCTTGCACTGCCACCCACTACAAAATATCCCACTTAAACCAAAAAGATAAAAGCAAGGCAAACGACCACTTTCAGAGGTGCAACAGTGTAGCGGCTGAGTGATTGGTTTCAGATTGGACAGCGTTTATTCTCATCACAACACTAATCATCACTGTGATCACACAGTTGCATTAGCGCTGTGCATTTCTAACATGGGTGCAAAGTGCTCTCAAAGAAAGCTCTAAAAGCCTCTAAAACAATCGAAGCTGTAAACATTCGAAAGACCACTGTGGTTAACAGCCAGGAGGACAAAAAGCATTAGCACATCTGTCATAGATATTCCAAAACATAACCATGCGTCAGCGTGACCAGAATATCAAAGTAGCAATGACAGTGAATGTTCAGGTTTTCTCAATGTGATCCTTAAGGCTGACTGTGAACATTATAGCTTACAGGCAAACAGGGCGGATTTGCATGTTTGGAAAGAATCCTCTTTTGCTATCATGAAAACACTGATTACAGTTCACTCCTACATCCATTCTGGATTTTACCACCGCATCAATTCTTGTGCTCAACTCTGCCTTCCCATCTTTTTATCACCAGCAATCATTACATTCTACTAAAGTGTAAACTGTTATATTTTGTTCCAAAAAGCATATTGGAAGAAAGTGGCTCACATTTTTCCCATTGTGTCACCCTAATGGGTCCTCGCACTCCCTTACACTGCACTCATGTGGATTGTATAAAATGCTAAAAAAAAAAAAAAAAACAGAACAAACAAAATACATTTTTGCAGCAATTACTATGCTGCAGAGGCACAAACCTCCAAAACAATAGTAGTAGATCAAAGGGTTGCTGTGCAAAGTCTCACCTCGGAGTGACCAAATGAGCAGGCGTTGTGAAGCGGGATCAGACCCCCATCATCTCGTGCGTGCACATTAGCGCCTGTTTGAAGCAGGTGGTCCACCACATCTTTCCGCCCAAAACCTGAGATCAGATTCAGAAAGAGTTGGGAGTGGAGAGAGGGGGGAAGGCAGGCAAAGAAAGAGAACCGAGGAAGAAGGATCAGAGAGATTGGTGTTACAAGAATTGTACTGTGATGTCCAGTAGAAACTCTTGCACATAACCTTTTGTGCAGAGTTAAATCAAACTTCGACAGAAGATTTGCGAGCAGTTTCCAGATATTGTGAAACTCTGAAGCAGTTATTTATGTTCATAAAAGTGGCTGATAAATTAAGGAGCAGCACAGCTTGAACAAAAGGCTGCTGTATTTGTTTCCAGTTAAAAATGAATACTTATCTCCAAACTGTCTTTTGGCCTTTTTTTCTATTCATTAATGTTGTTCATTTGTTTTGTAAGGCACACGTGGCAGCTGCTTGGGAAAGTGCCGTACAAGTAGAGCTTGTTATGTCTTCACAACAAACGTGCCGTGGGACTCGAGAGAATCTATTCTTGTTGAAGCTGCTGAGGGTGAGGAAGGCATAAGATGTAAAACAGCCGTGCAAGTTTTTCTTCTTTTATCTTTTGTGTCTGCAGTGTGATGTGTGTGTGTGATAAAATAATTAAAAACAGTCAAGCTTGGAGCTGAAGAGAAGATGAGCACTTTTCATATCCATGAACCAGTACATTTAAGATAAAAATGAAAAAAGGAAATCTTACATTGTCAAGATGATGGAGTCTTTTCTGTGTCTTGCTTGTGGCAAAAATGAAGTACAGACTTGGCCGACAAAAACACTTAATGATAATGGTCATCTGCCAGAGACCTTTAACTGCCTTACTGAATATACGGGGTTTATAGGTCTGGTTTTTTTTACATATTCTGAACATTAATTGTGCATGTACAATTTGCCCGAGGGGTTGTCGGGTATTTTAATTTAATATTTTGTTAATACAACTTTTTTTTAATGCTAGTGATATTCTTGTATAAATATAGGGATTTGTCAGTGCTGTATCATGTCTTTCTGTTGGACTTGCATCCATGTCTTAACCCATGAAGCACTGTCCAATTACTGTACAGGTGCAATGTTTAACTTATAACCTGGAATGGAAGGGCTGACCCTTCCCTGATTTAAGGTTATTTTTAGGTATGTTTCTACCTAAATGTTGCACAGATCTTTCCACATTTTCAATATCATATTTCCATCTACTGTTGTTAAGTGAATATTTAAAAAGAAAAAAGAAAAACAATTACAGTTGCAGCGCCAGTAACTCAAATTGTGGAATTGCTCTGCCCACACTGTACTTGTATGTCCTTTTGAACATTATTTGGGATTCTGGTGTGACTGAGGCCTGTAATACAATGGCAGCAATACAAAAGATGTTTCCTCTACACTGGTGGAATTTATACTAGACTAAGCACAGCAACAGGTCTGCTCAGGTTTTAAACAAAGTTTTAATAAGACTTTATACTTAGATAACTGAGAAAGATAGATTGGAAATTTGTTTTTACAACAGAAATAAACCAATAATGAAATGTACCAATGGTAAATGCACCTGTGAAAAAGTGGGTGCAACAGGGTAACTTAACTGTTATGTTACATGAAAGGCTTTCTGAAAATGTTACTTTTCTTTGCTGGTGCATTTCATATATTTTCTGTTGATATTACTGTTATCATCCTAAAACTGTTTTACAGCTAATGGCTAATGTCAGCCAATGTTTATCAGCTGCGTTCTGGTTACTCCCACACCTTAAAATGAACCAGCTGCACAAACTGTCTAACAATTTACTTGCTTTAAACGGTGATTTCCGTTATGTTTACCTGCAGCGAAATGCAGGGGTGTCGATTTGCGTCCTGCCATGTCTTTGGCGTTCACATTCACCGCATTCACGACTTTCTTCACCCGTGTAACATCCCCGTTTCTACAGGCTTCAAACAGCTCCCTGAAAGCCCCGTTTGCACCACCACCACCGCTGCTGCTACTGCTGCTGCTGCTGCTGCTGCTGCACGCGTCACCGCTGCCTGAGTCGGGCGTAGAACCGGGGCTGGTCCCGCTCCCCTCGGTGGTGGTCGGGGAGCTAGCACTGCTGCTGCTAGTGCTGCTACTGTTGTTGTTGCTGCTGCTGCTGCTGCTGCTGCTGCTGGTGAGGGCCAGAGCTGGGGAGGTGGTGGTGGGAGAGGCAGGGGTTGCCTCACCGTCAGCCATGTCCGAGGCTCCGCGGGAAAGCGGGGTGGCATCATCGATGGGTGCAGGCGGAGAGCCAGGCGGGGTGACAGGGAGAGAGGAGCCGCGGGGCGGAGAGGACAGCAAGGAGTTTGGCTGCTGCTGAGAGGAGCGACGAGGCGTCGCCATTTTCACAACACAACAGTCCCCACTAGCAACAAAAACACTGCTGACAATTTCCTGCCCAGGAAAGTCAAACTTCCGCTCGGGCTTATGCGGGATTACTCAAATATGACAAAACTCTTCAATACTGGGATATCAGGACCAACTTTATTAGTAACAGCATCTTTATGCAGGATTACAGACTAAAATAGCTACCATTTAAAATGTGTGGTTTCTTGACAGTTTAGCCGACAACCCCTCTGTAAAATGTTTATATTACAAAATGTTTTTTTTTATTTTGTTTTTATTTTGGTGATTGAAATAAAATGATTTGGGGGGTAGGTAAAAGTTAAGGGAGGTTTGCATGTTTATTCTTCTTATTGAGTGATCAGTTGGCCTGGCTGAAGACAATACCGCCATCTAGTGGAGACTATTGGTATTAACTTCAGAATACAGAAGTCAGCCTTTGTTATCTTTTTGCAGTTACATAAATAACATTTTACAGTGATCAGTGGCTAATGTACTGGTTTTAGCCGTTGCCTACTGTATGTAACCTATTTTCAAAAAAAATATTTCAATTGATAAACTAAATAAGCTTAAAGGAATACGTGTTTGATTAATTGACAGGTGACTCAACCTACTGCACTCTGGCCACACTGGTTTAGTCTTTATCGTTACACCTCAGCTCCACTCAAGCTACACATTTTCATTCAGAAATCTGAGGGGTATATCACAAACTACTGTGCACTGTATGTCAGCATACAATCTGTGGTAGCATAGTATTGAATGTGTTTTCCTGAGCTGCATGTTTTGTAGGCTACTGCTTAAAGAAACCTGTGCACCCGTGTGAAAAACCTGCCCAAACATGATGAAAACTCCAGACACATGGCTGGGATTTAAGACAAGAACCTTCTCACTATAAAGGCTTACAGTTGCCACTGGACCACTTATCAAAAATAGAGACTTTATTCAGAATTTTGGATAACTTTTCTTTTATAAAAGAAAGAGATTATCATTTTAGTTACTTTAATTGGACACCAGATAGCAGCAGACATGCTGCAAGAAAGTGTTACATCATTCATCCCAAAATCATTAGCAATGTAAGTCAATTTAAAATATATATATATATATATAAATAATAAATAAAGATATAAATATATAAAAGATAATAAAGATATAAAGATATAAATATATATATATATATATATATATATATATATATATATATATATCAGTATATCAGTCTCTTCTCCTCTTGGTTCTTTTATTTACAACAATTAAAGGTGCTGTAGGTAGGATTGCGAAGATCCAGGACTTAGCCAAAAAATTTGAACATCAACAACTTCTCAGTCCCTCCCCTTCTTTCTGCTAAAGCCCAAAATGGTCTCCTAAGCCCCTCCCCCCACAAGGGAGAATGAATGTGTGTGCATGAGCAGTGATTGACACACAGTTAGACACCCCCCTGGCCCTGATTGATGCATCTGAACAGGGAGCGGTGGATTTTTGCAAATCGCACTACAGGCTGTAGGTGGTGCCAGAGGAGCTGGATTTTTTTTTTATTACCTGCTTCATGTAGTTCTACTCGAACATAGGGTCAGTTCCAGAGCACAATACACAATTCATGCTCATAAACATCGTTGATAATGAGGGCTCAGGACCGGAAGAATGAGAACTATGAGAAATCTATTACACTGCATCAGTGTTATGTAGCTACCTGACAGCCAGCTCATTTCCACGAATCATATCCAACACATAATAGCACCTTGTTATTGCATCATGCAATTAATTGTGACATGATATGCAAAACAAATGCCATGACGAATGAAACTGTAGATGTAGATTGCATAATAAAACATGCAGTATCATTGTGGCATTCAAAAAACAAAAACCTGGAACAAAGATAGCTGTAACTCCAGGGCTTTATCAATATATACACAACAAAATGACAAAAAACAAGCTAATTTTCCTTTTCTTTATGTAAAACATAATACAAAGAGTATAAGATGCAATTAAAGAATAAAGACAATATACAAAAACAATACATTTAAAAACAAACGCGAGACCAATTTTCCAGATACTTGATTTAAAATTAAGGTAAGTAAAAGTTAAGTTTCTTCGAAAAACTTGCGAAACTGTTAAAAAGAGAGCTTTTTCAGATTTGTTTGAACTTTGTGGCTGGAAGGAGTGTTCAAAAAGCCAACATCTCTGCTTGAAGCCAAGAAGGTCAAACTGATTAATCATCATTGAGCCAATAAGCTACTATTATATATTATATTCATTTGATGCTTTGGTGCACTGTAATTTTTTTTGCATTTTAAAATACATCTAGGCGTGGCTGGGTTGGCTCAGTTGGTGGATCGGGCGCACATATATACAGTATCTCACAAAAGTGAGTACACCCCTCACATTTTAGTAAATATTTCATTATATCTTTTAATGGGACAACACTGAAGAAATTACACTTCGCTACAATGTAAAGTATTAAGTGTACAGCAGGTATGGTGAAGGGTATGTGATGATGTGGGGCTATTTTAATTCCAAAGGCCAGGGAACTTTATCAGGATGCATAGTATCCTGGATCCATGAAATAACTGGCCTTTAAAAATAAAAATCTGCCTGCCTCTATGGGAATTTAACATAGAGGTGTACTCACTTTTGTTTTGGTAGCGGTTTAGACATTAATGGCGGTGTGTTGAGTTATTTTGAGGGGACAGCACATTTACACTGTTATACAAGCTGTACACTTAATACTTATAATAATTGTCTTCAGTGTTGTCCCATTAAAAGATATAATGAAATATTTACTAAAACGTGAGGGGTGTACTCACTTTTGTGAAATACTGTACATGGAGGTTTATGCCTCGATGCAGAGGTCCAGGGTTCGAGTCCGACCTGTGATGTATGTCTTCCCCCTCTCTCTCCCCTTTTTCACCTAGCTGTTCTGTCCATTGAAGGCGGAAAAGCCCCAAAAAAAAGGCCATCTAGGCCATGGTAGTACTACTAGCAGTATTGTTGGTCGGAGCACCAAAAGGCCTTACCGATAAGGAAATATACAGTGATTCACAACAGATCCTCTGTGGTTTCTGTGTCCAGGTCTGCAACAAGTAAATGACATGGCAGCTGATCACCAGGTGATTCAGCTTGTAGAAGTGATAAAACAGGACTGTGGTGTCACGGGATGAGTATGCAAAGTTCCGTCTGGTCGGTTGGTTGACATATTTCTCGTACTTCCTTCAACTGCTCTTTGTGTGTCAAAGCTTAAACCTGGCCTATTCTCAGAACCAAAACAAACGCATAACAACCCCAACGCCCTCATGCATAGTTTGAATGTTTACAGTCAACAACCATGTTCATGTACATTTCACACATTTAAAGATAAAGCATAGAGATATGATATATATTATAAAAAATAATGTAAAGTACATTATTTTTTATGGGGGAAAAAACACTGGTAACTGCAGCTGCAGCTGCCAGTGTACTCAAGCATAAACTCAATGTATCTTGTCTTCTCTAAAATGAGCAGTTTTTCTTTCAAAATAAAAGTTATTATGGTGCCTATTTTGGCTTTGGAGGAGGGTCTGGCCAAAGCGAGACTACTATTTTGGTGACTCCAGGCATAGCAGTATATCAGACAATGTGTCACATCAGGGTACAAAGCTAATGGGATGTTGATTACCACTAGAAGTTGAGAAGTGGTCAACTTAAACAATGTAGTCTCTGGGTGTACCATCAGCTGTTCTCAGGTTGTTCAGTTCCTTAGAGACTTTAATCACTTTCTATGGGGTTGATGAAGTTGATGGTTTTGTGAGAGTCACACTCTCACCCTGCTTTCAGGGTCTGTACACAATGATCTAGTTCATGTTTGAGGTTTTGAGCATCAGTGATATGCATCTGTGACGTTCACCTTCTAAAGAGACTTTATTAGGCATCTGTGAACAATCTTTCATGGGATTAACAGACTGATTTGAGAGGAAACCTCAGAAGGAGTAATCAGAAAAAGAGAGAACGTGAGAGTAACCAAGAGATCAATAGAAACAGACAGATGTGCAGCTAGAAATATGTAGAAGGAAAGAGGAAGAAAAGACCAACACAAAGAGGCGGGAAGGTATTTGAGATGATTCCTGCAGAACTACATTCTTACCAAAAACAGTTCTGACACAGCCACTGTGGCATTTTCAAACTAAAGTCATCCTAATCTCTGAGTCTGACATAAAATAATTACCTGCTGGGCAATCTAAATGACATCTTTGAAATGAATGAAGACCCCCAAAATAAGAAATTGGTGCCATTTATTTAAAAGAATTAGCCTGCTTTCCTATTTTCCTGAGCTGAGTCACTAATTAAAAACTATTAAGTCACAGTTTGGACTATAAAGTGACACACAAATCTTAGTCATGGGGTGTGTGCCTTTACAGTCTTATTTTTATTGTATTGTATTAATTGCATCCCACCCCACACCATTTTATCAAACAGGCCTACGATATATGCTGTGATTTCTTATTCCTGGAGAACAAAACTTAGAAATAATTTCCCATTTGTTTTGTCCTACATGTTTTAAGTTGACCAAGAGCTGAACATTCCAAATATGTTGTGGTTTATTGATAAAAGAAAATGTGGAAGAGCTTTGTTTCAAATATATTGTTTATGTGGTAGCATATACTCTATTATGCGTCTCTATTACTCTATTATGAGTCATATGACTATCATTTTTGAGTTAATTATTGAAATATGGTGACTGCAATATTGTATTACTACAGAAATCAAACGTTTAAAAGAAAATGTGGGTGAATTAACAAATGGGGTGTTAATAGAGAACTTATTTTATTTTTAAACTTGAGCAAGCTGATTCAACAGGCGCGACAAAAACAATGTCTCTGTTCTTTATCACATATTAGGCATTTGCATGAGAAAAGCTTCGTCGAAACTCCGCTCTCCCCTTGTTGGCTGTTGCAGGTGGAGCTGAATACGCGCTCAGCTCTGCTGCGCACGGCACGCCACACCTGTCCTATTTGGGACTTGAGGGCAGACAGGTAAGGCTAAAGCCCCGCCCACTGCCAGGTTTCAGTCAGACTTGTTTTTTAAGAGCAGCTATTAGGGCTTTCAAAACCCAGCCGCCCCTGTCTAAATAACTACACTGAGTGTGGGAGTAAGAACACACACATCCACAGCAGCAGCAGCAACAACCATGCCGAGGCTAGAATCTCAGGAGTGGATCCGGACATCAATGCGCACTCCGGGCATCCTGATCTTCGGGATGGTTTTGGCTCCATGCGGATTGATCCTGAACCTGATCGCCACCGCGGCCCCGAGCTGGAGGACCCTCAACAACCTCCCCAACACCCCCTCCTCTACCTTCATCCAGCAAGGCATCTGGGACATTTGCTCGGCCTCTACAATCGTCACAGGAGTTACGTGTGGTCTGCAGGACACTTTATATTTCAGCAACCAGATCATCCAGATCGCTCAGGGTTTGATGGTGGCCTCCCTCATCGTGACTCTAATCGGACTGTGCGTGGCCATCCCGGGGGTCCGCTGTTGGACCGACAGGCCTAATTGGGTACTGGCCGGGCTGGGCGGACTGGTGTTCTTTCTCTCAGGCGTCATGACCATCATACCAATCGCCTGGTACACCAACATCCTCAAAAGCGTCACAACGGTCACCCCTACCATAGATGTGCGTGTCGGCTACTGCATCATCCTGGGCTACATCGGAGGGATATTTGAAATCCTTGCCGGCATCGTCATGGCCATCGGGATCTGCCGTTGCTGCGGAGGAAAGAACCGAGGAGAGAGGCGGATTGAGGAGGTCACGGGGCCCCGGTTCAGCCATCAAAGGCAGCCGCAGAGACGAGTTGATGTGCCCAACCTGAACCGGGCCAGGAGCAGCGCCAGCAGCAGCGTCCCATACTCAAAGGACTCCATGGATGAGGATGTGTCCTTCCCCCGGGCCAAGACCAACCCAACCCGGTCAGTCAACCCCTCATACAGCGGCAGACCCTATGATGCCGACCTATAAGCACATGCACCACATCTGGATCTCCATGGAGACACACAAAGATAGCCACATGAAGGAAAAACGACTTAAAGACGGACATGAATATTTGCAAGGACTAAAAGTGGGACATATTGAAAGAAATGGTAATAAAAACTATACTATTCTGGAGTATTATATATATATATATCTGGAGTATTATATATATATATCTATATCTATAGATATCTATATCTATATAATAATGCCTCTTTGAGCATTACTGTGTTTCATCAGGAACAATCGAAGGCATACATCTGTAATAGTGTTAAATGGTGTGCAAGTGACAGAACCAGGGCTGCAGTTTAATGCAGTTACAGATGAGACTCATTATGGCCTTAGCTGGGTTATGATTCATTCGAACATCATTATGATACAGGACAGGTGTATGCTTCAAGCAGTGCAGTAATGGCAAAGATGGGAAAATGGAAGGAAAGTGAAGGATTCTGCATTGTTGTAAGAGTGAAACAGAGAGAAACCCTACATTGTTTATTAATAACCTGAAAATGATATTTAGTTGAAGTAAGCTGTCTTTTACAGTCTGCAAATGATGATGATCTCTATTTTAAATAGTCCTCATCTTTAAGGAAGCTTTTGCATTTGTTCTGTGTACATGGGCTGCCCCAATTATAATGTAAATAGGCCTTTACTGTATTATTATGCACTTTACAGTTATGACCAATCTTGTAGGTCCTACAAATATGTCCTACATCCTGAGATGATCAATATTGTTGTTATTGCTCTGTGATGAAAGTGCTGTTTATTAAATGTGCAGTGTTTCCTAACAGCAGTTGACTAAGTTTTTTTCCTCAACTTAATATTATAAAATTTCAGATTTTACTGCAGAAGTGCATGTAAAGAAAATAATAGTTTATTTGATAAGTGGAAGTATCTGTGATTATGATAGCAATGCAGTGAGGTTAAATGTAACTCAGCAGAAAGATTATAATAGAGCCTCTAGAGTGAGAATGTTCACATTTAAGACAAGCAAATTAATGTGTTCTATCATCGGTGACCAGAAGTCATTATGGACACTATTCAAACACACATGCAGACAGGTTACATTTCACTGTGATAGTGCTTTCTTTGCTTCCCTGTCTGCTTTGTCTGTACCTCATACGTACACAGACAATGCTGTCCGACTGGTCTGAGAGGTTGGTTTCTTTCAGCACCTTGTCTAACAACATGACTACTTCTGTTCAAACTGGCTGAACATCTCAAACAAGGAGACACTGTAGTGAACAATTGTCTCTCTAGAGCCCCTGCTAATTCTTTTGTTGTTAAGTTGGCCTACATGGAATCCCGATGCAGTTCTCCAGCAGAACCTGTTGAATGCATTGAAAGGTTAGCAGTTTTTATGCTGCTGCATCAGCTCCTACAGATGGAAAAACAAGAATGGAAACTAGAAAATCTTCAAGTAGAAATACTGGAAGCTTTCTTCTGTCTGTCCACCCACAACAAGCTGATCTTCACAAAAGTTTTATTGCACCATAAACTTCCACAAAGTTGGGAGACTCACAAGAGATGGATTAAAGAATCATGCAAACGGATACATCAGAGCCTGAAATAGTTTCCAGTAATGCTGGATCCTTCATTTCCTATAATACAACCAATAGCCCCTTTACATTACACACTTTCTTTTAAAGGCCCACATGCTCAAGTTTGTAAAACAGGCTTTCTGCATAAGGAATTCAGCCAAAATACTCCACAAGGGTTATTTTATTATACTTTAGAAAGTGCCTTTAGAAGGCATGATACAACTCTTTTCACAGACAGATAGTGCTCCCCATGGCTATTAAACCTACCATTCTATTTCACATAACAGCAACTTCTAAAGTACAGTAGCCTGCTGCAGTTTATTTTGCTCCTCCTGTAAAACAAACATGCAACGTGTGCTTATAATAGAAAACCATGTGTTGACATAGTAGCAGATCCTTTATTTTCCTTGTAACTATATTTACCCTTTTCTCTGATAGATTGTTAGCGTGTCAGTGTTCATGATTGCAAATCAGTAATTATTCAGGTCTCGGTTCCTGCTGAGTTTAGTAAACATTGAAGCTGATACTATGGTGCCACTGGATCCCAGAAAGAGGCTTAACAGGCAGTGATGCATGTTCGGGTCTATGCATAACACACACTGACTGACAGCTGTCTGTAGTGTTAATACCCTATAGCAGAAGAACATTAGTAATGGTTTTAAAGTGACACACCCGTTACTTTGTATTATTCTTAATTGGATTACATTAAACATACTTATTACCAAATTGTCAAACACTAATGACACTTCAGCTGTAAACAAACTGATAGTAAACTGCTAAGTATTGAAATAAAGTTGTTCTAGCCTTGTCTATCATGTTGTATCCTGCAGAGCTGCAAATCATTGCATCAACGTTGCATCTTTACTTTTCAAGCAATAACCTGCAAAATCATTCCAGAGGACACATTAATACATATGTGGCATTTTTACAGTGCTTAAATACAACACATAGCAGAATTGATTGCAGTAAAGATTGATTCCGACACTGAGTGGCTTTAACTGTACTGGGTCAAACATAAGTGACAGGAGAGGAATTTTAAAATGAAGCAAAACAGGATCAGCGAAGGTGTGTGCAGTGTGCACACATTTAGTTTCGGGTTCTTGACATAGTTCATTCTCCTAGAAAAGTACTTTGTTTTCTCATGGTCTGTGCACTTGAGACATTTTGTGATAGACAAAAAATGTGATAGACTAAAGTGTGTTTCCACATGATTAGACCTTCAAAAAAAAAAAAAATGCGCATATCAATGCTCAGTATGTCCGTGCAGCGTGCCCGATACATGTTTGACTGAATTTATTATTGTGTAACCCAGCAACACAAAAAAACAGAAAGATCATTTAAAGAGTTATGTCACATAAAAGTTAATAATTTAGTCAGTGTACAAAAGAAACAGACAATACAGCAACAACAAAAAACACTTAATACTAGGGATGTAAGAAAAAATTGATACACTTAAGTATCGCAATATTTTATTTTGCAATACTGTATTGATTTTTTTTGGGATTTTTTTTTTTTTACATGCAAAAATAATCATGTAAGACAGTGGTTCCTGTTTATGTTGTATTTAAACCCCCTACCACTAGATGGCTATGCTGAGACACACCACTAGTGTCCTCGCCTAACAGTGCCTGACTTTTTGCTAGAAGCTAACAATGTAGCTATGGCTGAACTTTGGCCTACTTTAGCATATCAAAATTAGCTCACTAAGAACCTGTGAACCACAATCCCAAACTGGCAGTTTGATTTTCTGTGTACTGAATTGTTTAGCTAAAGTAAACTTCTTTGGCTTTTATGCACATCGTCAATTTTTTTTTTTAAATATTAGTTTTTCTAAAATAATACCTTAAAAAAATCCCAATATATCGCCTTACGCACAGTATCAAAATATATTGCAATATATTGACTCACGACCCATGTATCGCGATACGTATCGTATCGCCAGATTCTTGCCAATACACAGCCGTACTTAATACTGGCTACATTCCTGAGAGAAGCTGGGTTACTCAGTAAGGAGCAATCAAAGTCCTCATGAAAAGTTAAGGACTAGTCAAACATTGTTAAAATCCTTGGCTTAACCCTGTGTGAAATAGATGGCAGTTTTGATTTCAACACCTGTGTTAACTCACTCCTTCAGGTGCGTTCTCTGTAGTTAAAGGAAGATTCTGCTCTGTCAGAGAGCAACTGATAAGGTGAACATTTGCATTATTTCACTATGGAAACAATCTTTTGCATACAGTATATCATGGAAGTAGGATTTGATTAACGAGTATTAGACAGATTCTGACATTTCTCTCTCTGCATTTAAACTGCAAACAACAAAATTGTTTGTTTCTTGCAGAGTGACAAATTCAGTCACTATGGGGAAAGTAAAAAATATTCCCAACACACCAAAATGGTTTCATCTACTGATGCTAATAATTTCTTTTTGGTCGTTGTTCATCAGCACTATGTAGCCACAATACTCGTTTAAGTTCTATAAAGAACACTATTATTATTAAAGCAAACAAATGTACAACACTAGTGATGTGTCATACATCAATCATTCAATTTTTATTTGGCACATTAAATCTAACAAGGTACAATTTCAGTGATGTAATCCCATCAGCTCCTTTAATTTGGGACTGTCAGCAGTGTCCTCATGTAGGATCCTAATGGCCTGGGGGTAGTAGCTCCTCCTGAGCCTCTCAGTGTTGGGCTGGTGTATCTGGTGCCTTCTTCTTAACATCAACAGTGAGAAAAGGCTGTTAACCAGATGGTTTGGATCTTTAATGATTCTCCTAGCCTTTTTCTTGCAGAGCCTGGTGTAAATATCCTTTAAGCATGGTAGGGTTCAGCTGATCTAACCTCTCACTGCAGGAACTTGCAGTCATGTTCGGTGCTGTTTCCGTACCAGGCAGTAATGTTCCCCATCAGGACGCTCTCTATGACTCAGGAGTAGAAATCCAACAGTATTTGAGGGGATACCCGGAATTTCCTTAGGCGGCCAAAGTTTAACAGTCACTGCCTTTCCTTTTTTAACCACATACCAGCAGTATGCAGTTCCCACAGCATGTAGTTCCTGGTTTGCAAGAGAGGGTCTGACTGGACCCAGTGTTGTAGTCGAGTCACCAACTGTCGAGTCCGAGTCAAGTCATCATTACCTGTCTTTGAGTCAAGTCACAAACCAGAGAACTGCAACTCGAGTCAGACTCCAGTACTCCATCACTGCCTATTACACAAGAAAGTAGTCAAAAACTTCATCCAACTTCCGAGTCCAATTTCATAACTCCTCGAGTCCAAGTCATAAGTGCGCGTGTCTAAGCCAAGTCTGGGTCCAGGACTCGAGTACTCACCGAGTCATCACTCAATCTCTGGATCATTATTGGATGTGGAAACAAAGTCACCATATGGCTGTCCACCGCATAACCTCGTTGCAGGTTTTAACATCCGACCCAGACCATTTTTGGCCAGGGACACAGCATCACTGTCTGACCATTTTTGTGCTGGGATTGCAGCCACCTTCTTCTGCCAGTTTTTCCCTTTTGACAACACACAAAAACACACAATAAATTTGTGAACATTTTCTGGTGAACAATAAAATAAACACTCTCCAACAGAAACTAGCCTGGCTCTGTCCAATGTTATCAAATACACTGATTTATTAGAAAAAGTTCAACTTTAAACAAACGGGACAAGATGCTAGAGAGCTTTAGATGTTGCTGTGCATATTTTGTCACTTTACAGCCAGACTAGCTGGCTTATGCTAAGCTAGGCTAAACCTGCGTTTTTAACAAACGGACGAGATTGACGTCATTCATCTCACTCTTGAAAAAAAAGCTATTCCCTTAAGAACAACTAATGGAAAAGCTTTCAACAGAAAGACACCACTGAAATATTTCAGTACCTCTTCCTCTTTTTATGCTTCTGCTTCATCTTGGCGAGGATAAAAGCCACGATCAGCCCCCCGATGAGGAGGGCCAGCACACTCAGGGTCAGCGTTACACTTAAGGCCCCGTTGACTGTGTTCTCGCAGAATTGGCCCCGGTAGCCCAGGTCACAGTCGCACACAAAACCGACGCTGCCACCCAGAGGAACCTTACAGGCACCATGGCCACTGCACTTAGTCTCTCCACAGGTCAGCAGGCTGTAGTCAACGCCTCGAGATTCGGGAGGAGGTAAAGAGGTGGTCATCGTAGAGGAGGGAGGAGGAAACACTGGGCTGTTAAGGGAGGGAGCAATACGAGGAAGGAGAATGGGAAAGGAGAGATGAATGGAAGGAGGCCACCGTAAAACACACGACAAGCAGACGATACAGACCATTGGAGGTCAAATTGCAATTGTAATTGAAAACCTGCTGTGAGGAGACTTATGCCTAGTCGTCTAGTTGTATGGTCCTAGCTTTGTTGGACTGAGCTTCTGGAAAAAGGACCATGTTTTGCTGGATGGAAAGACATAAAATAAATATAAATAAAAAATGAAGGTGATCATATCTTTTACCATTGGCCAGTGATTCTTCCTGTGTGGAATTCGTCACATTTCCTGACCATCTTTCTGCGCCTTGTCAAACTTTACTTTGGCACACTTTACCGTTATTGTGTTGTGCTCAAAGTTTTAAGACTGAGCTGCCTTCAGGTCCAACAGAAATTCTTGAATTGCACGATTTGTAAGCAATAAAAAAAATGTGGTAAACATATAGGATAGGGACAGTCTGGATTTTCTACAATCCTCAGTTGGCGAGATGTTCTCATCAGTGAGCATTAAGGTATCAAGTAAATTTACATACCATGGAAAACTCACATTTTCAGTACCTGTGCACATAACATTTAGGTATCTGGAGCACCTACTAACCCACAAACTGTGAAATAAGAAAACCCAGTCACTTTTTTGCGGATTGCCTAGATCAGAAAACATGGGATTCTCCAAGCCATTCAGATTTGGCTCCTCTTCCTACGTCACATACAGGCTCAGTAGAATATACCGCCCTCCATCTGAGTATCTCCTACGGCTTGAGAACTACTGTTGAAAAGGTGCGCCATATTTTTCTAACAAGCCAAACAGAGCAGATGGGGCATTTGGGGAGGGGGGTTTAAAGAGACAGGCGCTCAAACAGAGCATTTCAGACGAGGAGGGAATAGTGTATATTCAGACAGAACGAGAAAAATTGTGTTTTTTGAATATTAAAGCATGTAAAAATGTTCTAGTAGAAACAAAATACAAGTATGAACCTGAAAATGAGCATGTCTCCTTTAAATTAAAATGGATCCCATTTACATTATCTGTAAAAATCCAGATTTTATCCTAATCATCCCCAAAAACATAGTATTTTATACCATATACCGTATTTTATAACATTTCTATTTTTATACATGTGAATAACTTGTGTTTAAATAGGAGAGCTTCAACAATTCCCACTGCTCACATACAAACTGATCCGCTAGTTGTGTGGCGTCTCGCCCTCCAGTCTCCAGGTGTGTAATCAACCACATTAGGTATACAGAGACTGACTCAGGATATGTTAGAAAACCCAAAGGATGACTCAGGCTGAGCCTCATGACTCCTACTACAGAAACATCAACCTTGTCCTAATGAAAAAATAAATGCATGTTAAAAGACACACTATGATATAACCAAACCTACAACAACGCATTCATTGGATCTATTAAACAGTGCAGTATGCGTTCTCTAGCATACCAGGTGCATACAAGAGTGTATCTACGACATAAAGCCTTACTAGATACTTAAGACATTATGAACTTCAATTATATAACTTTTTTTGTCTTGTCTGTGTTGTGTTTTACATATTTATATACTGATATAAAGTTGAATTGATTTGACTGTTAGTGTTGCATTATATTTTCCTGTAATATAAATACACGTGTGGGAAAAGTCACCTCCGAGATTTAAGAGACAAGACTGACCATTGACCAAAAGGTAAACAGCGCATCAGGTTAACTAAGTGGAGGTGGTGAAAATATTTCATCGCAAGCATCTCGTCTTTTAGGTTTCCCACCAGCACAGCGAGGTGGTTTCGGAGCGGGCATAAAGTACAATGAAATAGCACAGCTGCATATTAATATATGACAAAATGAAAAACATCTACTCACACAAGCAATGAATCCAGGGGTGGTGTCTTAAAATGCAAGCTGTGGAGTATGGAGTTTGTGTGTGCTAAAGGTCCTGGGTCTTTGAAAGAAAAAAAAAAAGGTGAGGGAATCTGCAACAAAGGAAGGAGGGAAGAGGAAGAAAGTTGAGACCTGTGAATACCTGCCTCTTTTTGTTCTTCCACAAACCCGCAGGCACACAAACGCACGTAGAATCACCTCCTCCCTCTGCCTTATCTTTCAATGGGTTGAGTCATATACACTCTGGCTCACACCAACACCCTTGACATTTGTGTAGCAACTTTACATTTCATAAGGAGAGTGATAACAAATAGTATCCTTCAGTTAATCGCTGACTGAGAACACTCAATCCCCGGGAAAAATAAACCTCATTGTGTTGCACATTTCAGACGATGTCATAAAATAAACGTGTGACTCCAAATTTATAGACAAATACGTCTGACGATGAAAAATAAATTTAATTTTAAATTGCATACACTTGCATAACTTTTCCTGAAAATTGGATGGTGAATAACAAACACACAACCTGCACACACACACACACCCCTTTATCCTGCGCACACAGCCTTACCGTTCCTAAGGACTAAATTACAGTAGGGGTGTTTGCCAGACAAGCTGGGGAAGGAAGGAGGAGGCAAGTTAGAACAAGAGCAAGCCCTGACACGTCTGTGTAAGATGCAGCATTTCATACCGTAAATCTGTTGCGCAACGGTCAGAAACTGCTTTATAGTGGATTTCTCAACCGTAACGAGCAAGATGGTTTGTTAACACAGAACTATCTGAGAAGCCGTCACTGGAAAATGTTTGTGAAAGGGCAGGCACAAAAAAAAAAAAAAAAACACCTGCCAGGTGATTGGATGAACCATCTATCTGTGGTACCGTCACACACACCTAAACCACGCCCCTAGCTCTTCACATGCCGCTGATTGATTTAGTAAACTGGGGCCTGTTTCACAAAACCAAGATAAGGGATTAAGCCGGGATTTATCAGTTATCCTGGATGATTTAAGCCTTGACTCGGTTTCACGAAAGTGGAGGCACATAAATCACCATGGAGATTTATTCTGTGCAGCTAGCCTGCTCCCGACCAGGCTAACAGCCAGGATTTATTTAATCCTGGAGCCTTTTCTGATCACCCAGCAGTGGTTTTACCCTATTGTTATCAGCCTGGATTAAAATACAACAGGTGCATATTGCTGTTCCTTTAAGTGCTGTTAGTATTTAAAGTTGTGACCATTATTTTTTTTTTTTTATAATTATGTGACAGTCATCTTTACTGTTATATTGCTGTATGCAGACTGCTGTTCATATTGTTGTTAGAAGTTTGATGAATATATTACTGCAGTTGTTGAGATAATTAGAAACTAGAAATTAGAAATAACTGATGAATATACTCTCTTCCATTCATGTTTACAGTGTGTATGGAATTTATCACTTAATTATCTTTATAGTTTCTAGATTTTAGAGTCCAATTTCTTCAGTGTCTTTATTTTCTATGTTCATATGTACAAGGGAGCAAGGCATATAATATGTAGAGAAGGAAACTCGTCTATAAAAAATAAAAAAAACACGAGAAAAAGCGTGGCAGATAATAGCGGACAGACTGAATGATAGTCAAAAAATATACATGTATGAACTACTGCTCTTAACTGAAACCATTCAATGAGTCACTGTCATCTGCAAAAACGAACAGTTGTACACTTTGCATTAAAAGCTAGCAGTGGAAGTTAATATGACTTAGGAAATTTATATTTTAGCCCATTAAAGAGAGAGGGAGAAACAGAGCGAAAGATATTTATGCATCATATTCTAGTGTTGTAGAAAATTGATCTTCATGGTAAATTTCCTGAGTAACATTATCTTCTGCTTACTTTTAAGGCAAAGAGTACAACTGTTAATTTGTGCAAATGATTAGTAGCCTAATGCTTGAATGGAATGATTATGACGGTTTCAGTTCAGAGCAGTGGTCAGTTAATGTATATATTTAGGCTACTTACGCATTCAGTCGGTCCGTGATCGTCTGCTACGCTTTCTCTCGCTGTTTCATTACAGGCTCTTTTCTTTTTATACAAATAATGTGTTTCACGTCATCATACTTCCACAAGAAGCTGCTGCTCACTCTGTGTAAAGTATGTACAATGTGTATTCTCCATTTTGGCATCAGTAAATCTGTGATCGACCTCGCGGTCTTTTGAGGAAAGCCGTGGGCGCGCATCTATCTGAATTACTTCAGCCTGGCTCAACCTAGTCGCTCCTCCTCAGCCTGGCTTGGCCTTCGTGAAACGCACCAAGCCAGGATGCACAGATGAGACTAGGTCAAGCCTCACTTTATCAGTTATCCTGGATTTATATATTCTGCTTTTGTGAAACAGGCCCCTGGTAGACCCATGGATGCATTAGGGTAGACCAGACACAAACGCATAACATAAGTCTGACAAGATGGATTTTCTTGTGATATGTGATCCTGCCATTCTGGCCTGATGTGAGAATCCAGCTGCCATGCAAGGTATGATTACGTAGGCTTCCTAAGAGAAACAATAATCCTTTTGGGTACGATAGAAAGTTTGGTGATGCCTCTGACTTTCTCTTACGCCATCCCCAAATGTTTTTGTGTCAAATGTCTTACCAACTAGTAAATAGACTTCAGCGTGCGCCCCATGTACAGGGGCTAAGTCCTTGCCGCAGCGGGGTTGATTCTGACCCGCGGCCCTTGCCTGCATGTCATTCCCCCTCTCTGTCTCCCCCTTACCTGTCTGCAGCTGTCCTGTCTAATAAAGGCCTAAAATGCCAGAAAAATCATGTAAAAACCACATAGTAAAAAAATCCACACAATAGAATCCACACACACACACACACACACACACACACATTAAAAGCAGCTATAAAAAGGTAGTTTGTGTGACTTGAACATGAAGAACATAGCAGTGACTAACCAGCCACTAGCCTCAAGCAGAGATGAGGAGCGGATTACAGAGGTCTGATAACCTCACTACTTTCTATCTCCACAACCATTTTTTTTTCTCCATTTTTAAATTTGTTGCAGATGCTTTAGTTTTTTTTCCCCTCTCATATGCAGATGTAGCCTACTCCCCAACACCAATAAACAGACTTTAATTTGTAAAGCTCAAAGCACCACAGTACATAAGTACCGCCACACAGAGCCTCTAGCATGACTCTATTAGCCCATTTCAAATTTCCAATGCTGTTTTTAGAATTCTTGATTTCAACCAACCCCTAAATGCATGCATTCCTACGCAGTACTTTGGTGTTAAGAGACTTGTTACAAGATTGAGTGACCAATTAAAGCTATTGAGTTCTTGTAGTCTAAACCAGGGGTCTTCAACGTTTTTTAAGCCAAGGACCCCCTAACTGAAAGAGAGATGGAGCAGGGACCCCCTACTACATATATTGTATAAATGAAGTTGCATATTAAACCGGGCCAACAATAACGTGTAGTGCGGCCTAAAGCCTTTATACATAGCTTTGTAGTGCATAGAATACTAAGCTATCAAAATAATTGTTGGCATGATTTTATAATATTTTAATTCACAACATAAATGTGGCACAGTGAATCCTTTGGGATGAACTGTATCTGTGGATGGCTACCTTAGTGACAGCGTTGCCTATAGACCAGTAAGCCTATCATCAGTGGGGATTTATATTTGTTAATAATATGGAGTCATGTAAAGACTTTAAATTTTGAAAACAATTCCAAAAATGAATAATTTCGAGGCCCCCCCAGCAGTGACTCTGAGGACCCCCTAGGGGTCCCGGACCCCCTGTTGAAGATCTCTGGTCTAAACTTTTCAGAGCATAGCAATAATAATACAAAAAGAAAGTCATAACTAGTTGGTAGCTTTGATTTCAACCAGACTCAGTCATCGTCTTGGCTATTGCAACATGGCTGCGAGTACTCTGCTGAGGGGTCCAGTGTTTTGTTGTCAAGCCTGTGTCCTCTGACCTAGCGCTGTCAAAGTCACACTCCAATACTTTATGATTAAGAAAACATCATTGTGCATGTGCTCATTTGTGGTACATCTCTAAAATATCCTATACATGTTTGAGAAAAACGTAAGACAAAGATGTTCAGCAATTTTGACTGAAGAGAATTTTTAAAACCAAAAACTTGGAACAAAAGGGACTTGAGGGATTACCCGAATGAAGAAAGGAGCTCAGAGCAGAAGCGCTGCTTTGTATTGGACTGGTCCAGGACTCAGATCATAAAACCTCTGCAGATACTTTCTTTCAAAGCTGGGAGGAGACCACAAGGCAGAGGACATGGAGGGATTGCATATCCGATGGAGGGAATCCCTATTTTGGTAAAGCATGTTTAATGTGTATAATCAGTATATAAACATGCAATATATGATGTGTAATACACTAATGTGGTTGTTAGCATATGAAAGTGTAAATATGTCAACTGAACTCCTTGCGGACATCCATTAGTGGAGGCTGGTGTATAAAAACATGAAAGAATATTAGTAAAACAAAAAGTTACAATAAAAACACTACATTTATACTTTTTTTAATGCCCTTGCAGCTGCAGAACTACATTATACTATATAATAAACTGCACTGCTTATAAATTACTATAGACAAAAGCGCGCACACACACAACCGAAAGTCACAAGGAAGCATTTGATCGAAACTGGTATCAGATTAAAAAAGAGCTACCGACTAACATGAAAAGCTGTGACAGCATTTTGGCAGTACACATTAACTGAAAGGAGAACTCTAAGGGTGATCTGATAGCACACAGACACGACAATGAACACAAAGGCAACACAGTGGATAGAGCAGGCGCACATATATAAAAAGGTGTATGCCTCGATGCAGAAGGTCCAGGGTTCGAGTCCGACCTGGACGATTTCCTGCAGGTCTTCCCCCTCTCTCCCCTTTCACATCTAGCCGTGCTTTCCATTAAAGGCTGAAATGCCCAAAAAAATAAGAAAGCCATGAAGTGATTTAACATGTTGACAAGTCTGTCTGCCTTTTGACTCTTGAGGTGAAAACTCATCAAAAAGCAACATACTGGTGGATGCAAAACATGAAAACTACAAAAGAAATTATAACATGCATGTGAATGTGCCTAGATTTAAGAGGAATATTCTTGCTTCTTAGTAAACACACTCTGTAGAACATTGAATAAACAGAACCGAAACTGTTGGCCATTTATAGTCTACTGTAACAAATCCCCACTAGTGTCCCTTTCCACGTTGACTCTGGTTCACTGAACTGTAGGTATATCCATACCATGCCAATTGAACAGAATTAAATTGCTAGAATTTAGGAGGCTAATAAAAAAACGACTTTATATAATTTATAAATTACCAATGTATTGAAATAAACATACCTGTTTGGAGTCATTAAAGCTAGGCAGCTGAAAAGCTGATTGCATGTATTTTAGTAACCAAAAAGATCCAAGTTGTCAAGAGAATAAAACAAGCCAAGCCTGATTTTTGGTTCATTTCTCTCATTTTTATTGCATCAAAAGACCATCTCCATTAGCATGTTTAAAATCAGCAGCACAGACATGCATCTGCACACATTACTCGTGGTGTCTGCAGCCTTCAGAGTTGTCATGAAACCAACCCTGAAAATGTAATGCAACAATTCACAGCAGCTTCCAGGTGTTTACTCAATGCCATATTTCAGAATGCAGAACTTGTTATTTGAGCTGTATTAACTTTAACGATAGCGGTGGGTTCTTCACGTCTACTGGGGACTCGAGCTCCTGGGGAGAAGAAAAGATTTTCCCTTAATTTATAAACTAATGACCAATGTAAGAATTAGACCCATCTGAAAATTTACTTGATATATAAAAAAGGTGTAGAAATCACTTTGATAAGCACAAAAAACAAAAACGTGAGCTAAATTGTTGTCATTAGTATAAAATTACCTTATGTCCTGATAATCCTTTGTTAGTGAAGACAAGGAAACAAATCTATCATGCCACAATTTAAGTCTTGCAACTATTTGAAGCTTTTTTAGACAGACTTTTCTAAACTTGCATTCAGCTGCCTTTTATTTTAAAATACATTTCTAAAGCAGTTCAAGGGAATTGGATATTGTAAATCAGTTTGGAAATAAGATTATTTTGTCAAACTTCCAAAATACACAAAGAATGAGAATTGAAGAATTGCATGTATACACAAACCATTATAATTTAAATATTGTGATCGGTCTTCATATTTATGACTGGATCTCATATTGGTGACTAATATTTCTGGAGTAAACTGATAAGGCATTTGTAAATTAACCAGCTGGTTTAGTATACAAATAAGCTACATTAATGGTTCATATTCTTAAATTCAGAAACATCTCTGCTCATTAATTCAAATAAATATCCACTCAGTGGCCTGAGGTTTTACCTCCGAGTCTGAATCGTAGCGTTCAAATGGCAGGCCCATGTTGGCCATCAGAGTATCTTTCTCAGTCGATCTGCTTCTGATGGGCACCCAGGATCTCCTGTTAAATTGAAATTTAAAAAGCCAAATGTTAATTTTCTACATAGGTCACAGAGTTACAGCAAAAATATTTCTGAAGTGGTGTAGAGGTCAGAGTCTCTTAACCATCCAATTCCAACCAAACACCACAGTAACAGACTGTTTAGTTGGTCCACTTGCAAGGTGAAATGTGCTGCAAATACGCAATAATCTGCATTACTGCCCACCACTCATTTTCAAATGAATGGTCAGGGTGCAAAACAAAAACACTTCCACATGGGCCAATACCTTTTAGCGAAAATAAAAGCAGCAGACATCAATGCAGCAATGAGGCAGAGGACACCCAGGATCACAGCCACGTGGCTTTTTCCAGTTTCTGTATCTTGACAGAACTCTCCCTTGTAACCAGCCATGCACTGGCAGTGAGTGACTTTGCCTTCTGTGATGCAGTTGCCATGACCGTTGCAGTGTTGGAGATCACAGGATGTAGAGTCTTTAACTGAAAGAACAGAGTTCTTTTCGGCGTTTGATGAAGACTGGGGAGGGCGGCCATTACTAGATTTGGTGCCAAAAGATGCAGAGTTTGGGTTTGGACCTGAAAGAAAGTCAATGTTAGCGAAAAGGATATGACAACTTATTAAAAATGTACTGCTATTACTTGCCAAAACGTGCGATAAAAATGTCCCCACACTACATGTATCTTATCATTTATTATACACTTATCATAACCCCCTGAAGTCTCGTCATCACCGTGTGATCACATATGAGGCTGCCAGTGGAGACTTCAGGAAGTTACTGTGCCTGGCCAAGAAATAATCCAGCAGAGAACACCCTGTAAAACCACAAAATGTCTTTTTTACTCTTAGCTTTTTGTACTGATTAATAGGGATGCATTTTCGGTTTTTGGCCAAAACAGAAAACGGCTGAATATGAGCCGAAAATATGCCTCTCTGCCCCTCACTGCTCATATTTCCCTCTCAGCTGATCTAGCTGTTATCACGGTGCTACCCAGCAAAGGCTGATCATGTCAGCAGTATGGAATTACATTAAAGTTTCTGATAAGGACACCAAATTTGCGATCTGCAGTGTTTGTTTGTACATTTCAAGAGGGGGTACGGTGCTGAAGAACTTTCCCATGTCAGGTTTGAGACACCACCTGAAAACATGACAGCCAATTCAACATGCAGAGTACATCCAAACAACGCTTAAAAGAACTCCAACAAGCACACCACCATCGGTCGCCGCAGTCTTCGAAAAGGCTAAGAAATTTGCAAATGATAGTGCCAAAGCACGTGGCATTACAGAGAAAATAATGGAGTTCATTGCCTTAGATGACCAGCCATTCTCTGCTGTAGAGGACATTGGATTTCGTAGGCTCATGCAACATACTGAGCTGCGTTACACACTGCCAAGCAGACGCCATTTTGCAGAAACCCGTCTACCTGAAATGTTTGACCGTGTTGCAAAACACATTCATGAGCTCATGACCACAGACATCCCAGCTCTAAGTTTTACTACAGACATTTGGAGTGTGATCATTTTATTGGTTTGTGGTTTCAATTCAGATTCATTAAATCCATGAAATCAATTAAAAAGTATAATTAATACAAATATGCCACTACTAATTAAACATACATAACGTCTTATTAGTAAAGTTTAGAGGTGCTGGTAGGTGAATATTGTTACTTTGGACAGAGCCAATTTATTTGGCCTGTGTAGAATATTAGCTGTGTCATGTAGCAGTCATTGAGGAACTGGTTCAAGGAAATGTCTGACACATAGAAGGTTAAGCCTAAGTCTAACTATAGGTCAAGCCTTTTTAATGGCAAAAGAATGCATTGTGTACCAGACATAAGCAGAAGAACAGGAAAAGACAGTTAAAGTTAAGAGATTAGGAGAGGAAGTTGCACTACACAGAGACCCCGACCATGGTCGGTGTGTTTGTGAAAGATAAGTTTGTCTAGAAAATAGGACACACCCCTGTGAGGAGAGAGGAAAGAGACAGGGAGAGTTTAGATCGGAGTTCATTCGAATCGAGATGCTGGTCGATGTCTGTTGCTAGGGAAACTTAAACTGTTTGTGAACTCACAACTGTGTTATAACTTTTATGCTGGACTCAGTAAACTTTTCTTGACTGAACTCTTCATCTCAGATTGATCCTTGTGTTCTGGTAAACTTAAGTCTGATGAAAGAAGGCGCAGGAATTAATAAATTGGAGTCAGATTTGACAGGCCTTAGGGCCTTATTTCAGACAAATTCCCATTTCAACTGTGAAGCACCTAGTGACTGTAATAAGAGCTATATAAATAAGCTTTACTTAGCCGTTTCCAGCCTTTATGCTAAGATGAATAAACATATCTTGCAAAATGCTTAACTATCCCTTTAACTTTATCTCACAGGCAATATAGTTCTTAACTAGAAAATGCAATGTTCCAGAACTATTTTAAGCCTCCATGACTTAGAGCATCTTGCCATTTGGAAAATTAATTTAAGTACTTCATATGATCATTTTTTTCCTCCTCATTATGTACAGTTTAAGTTCAGAGTTAAGATCATTTTTCTTCCAACCTAGGCACAGACAAAACCAAACTACCTTACAGGTATATCTAAAGATCAGATTTCAAAATATGTATCACCACAATATAATTAATAACAGTCATTCTCAATTCATTCACTATTCGCAGGATTGAAATTGCTGTAGTTCGTATTAAAAAAACGTAATCCTGAGTTTAACAAAACAAAGTTGGTAATTTACTGAGAAGATCAATATAAATCAACATGATGGATTCCAATGGGATTTTGATGATTTTACCTCATCTACCCTGGCTACAGTTCCTTTTACAGAGTTAAATATTTGAAGATTTGGATGACAACTCACAGTCCTGTTCATCTGACTGGTCTGGACAGTCAATGTGTCCGTCACAGAATTTGCTGCTGCTGATACACTTGCTACCGTCAAAGCAGGATTCTTCCCCAGTGGGACAGTTTGAGAACGGGGCACAGGAGGTGGCATCGACGGCGTAGAAACCCCTGCCACATTTACACGTGCGACCTCCTGGATAGGGCAGGCACAAATGGACACATCCACCGTTGTTGTTGGAGCAGCTATTAGTTCCTGGAGGAAATGGGTGAAAGGATTTGCAAATTAAGTACCATAAAAACTTTACCGTCTCTGGGAGGAAATCAAAGTGACAGTTTATCACATTTATAATAATGCATGAGCAAAAATGCTTAACATCTACATGATTTAAGGTATAATTTAAAGTGGATGGGAAGAGCCTTCAAATTACCTTTAATAATAGCTGAATTTCAAATGAATCACTTACTAATTTATCACTTCTGGCCAGTAACCATTTTATTTAGAGTTTTTGGTTTTTCACAGGTCTCAAAAGGTTTAAGAGCATTTGTTTGTTTTTATAAAGATCCAAATTAACTTCCACTATGGTTGCTCATCTTCATGGAGTTTGTGTAAAATGATGTAAAGACACTTCTGTTAATCTTTAATGTCATTTGGGGATTAAATGGCTACCAAGAGAGAGTGTCCAATTGTGCGTGTTGATCTTAATTCAGCATAATGTTTTTCCACTGCAGCAGACACTAACAGATTGGGATCTCCCACAGCTTCCCCAAGCCCTATCTTTCTGCAGGTATCACATCACGTACATCTATTCAACTCAAACTGAGCCTAAGCGAGTCTTTTCATGCTGCCCTCAGTGTCCGATAACACAGAAACAGAGCAAAGTTGAGAAGAAAATGTACAGTATTTTTAAATTCTACACAAGGATGTTACATGTTTTTTTAAAGCCAGCCATGTTTTTGCTAGTGAAATGCCATTATGTTTTCGTCTCCCTTGGCAATTTAAGTATTTTATTTTGGTTTATGTTATTTCATACTACAGAATATTTATGTTGAGCTCTCATTGCTTTATTTGAGTCAGTGATACCTGCCGTTTCCCTCTTCAGACTCTTTGCATCCCCAATTTGCTCTGGAATTCTCTACATCCCATCTTGATTAACCTGACATCTAGTGGCCATCAAAGTCATCCTTATTGGTGTGACTGCTGTTGAGGTCACCTGTCTGCAAATCTGCTCTTCATCTCAACAATCATCCTGAGTTTGGGCATGTTGTAGCTTCCTAGTCAGCTGTGCATGTTTCCTTTCACCCATTACCTGGCTGAGAGCTGTTATTTACTCACTACTCTGCATGCCTCCCTGTTGCAGATTGTAGCTGTTGACCGAGTCATTGTCTTACTCAACCTGATGTGCTAAAGCATGATGGACACCTACCAGACTGACTGTCGTTGCTGTAGGCTTTGACTTCCACCACGCTGGTTTTTGTCTCAAACCACAGCTGGTTAGGCTGGAGACCATCACTGAACCACAGTTTGGTTACATCTACACCGTTTGGAAACAAAACAAAAACATGTCAAGTATGAAAAACAACTATTTCGTTTTTACAATGCAGAAATCAGAAGTTACTGGGTAGAGTGGGTAGTGAGGAAACGCATGTTCATTAGTCAGACTGAATAAATACTTGACTTGAAAGAAACAGGTTTGATGAGGAGAAAAGGTGCGGTGATTACAAGTGAATGTTTAAGGATGTAGAAGAGTACAGATTGCCGAGAAGTGGTTGACTAAATAATTCACTGTTGTCTTCATTGGGGAAGAAGACTGATGAAACAAAGGTGAAAGCCAAGATGTATGAGAAATTAAATTCCACGAGCAGGACTGAACAGGTTATTAGAATGGAACAGAAAGAATGCACCAAGCCCTAAGACTTATCTGGAGAAAAAAAAAAAAAAAAAAAAAAAGTGGGCGTTTGTGTTTAAAGTGGACGACTTCTACGCTTCCATCCTTACCATTGTCCAGGGTGACCCAGAGGAGGATGTTCTCAGTATGTGTGAAGGAGATTAGCAGACCTGGCCCTGTGTTGTACTGTTTATATCCTGTTCCATCCACTGAAATAGAGCTGATAACACCTTCACCTGGAGAAAAAGAGTAACCAGACAGGTAAACACAGGCACGCAGAACAAGCCAGCAAAATATGCTCTTAATAATTCATCAAGTGTGTGATATTCTTTTTAACTCCTCACCTGTGTCAGCCCAGTATATCATGGTTCCTTGATTGGAAAAGACCAGCGAGGTGGGGATGCTCGACTTCCTCCACAGCACTACTTTGTTACGGCCATCCATCCAGGCGCAGTTCACCTCTATCTGGTTCTTCCCTCCTGCCATGACTTCTGCTGTGTAGCAAAGTTGTCCAGAGGGGGGATGCAGTGCAATGGATGTAGTGCCCTGAAAAGGACAAACAAGACCTGGGCTAGTTTATCAGAGGTCCAGGATGTTTCTGACATTTATACAATACTAAAGAGGTCTCTAAGGCCTAAATGTTACACTTTCAACACGTCTCAAGTCAAGGTAACTCACTATAAAAGCACCTGAGAAAACCCAGCCATTTACTTGCATGAATACCTAAAGTAACTCCACAATACTTGCAAGTTTGTAAGCGGCAGACAGGAGGAGATTCTGCATTTGTGAGGCCAGGGTACATGCAAACATCCAGACTAAATTTGTCTGCAATCACTGATAATAAGGAATGCCCCAATCATGTTTTTTTGACACCAATACGATTGTCAATGAGCCATAATCGGCCAATAAACATCCAATATGTCTTTTTGTTGTTTTGTTATAGCAGCTGGTATAGCTGTATTATAGTATAGAGAAGGGAAGAAAAACGCAGGCACAGGTAAACAGAGCACATCCTCACAAGATGGCACCCCTGTACCAAAATTTGCAACAACTTCACATTTTCTATACATGCCAACCATGCAACTCTGCAGTATGAATAAAGAATCAAAATTATTCTATTAACATGCTTTTACTTAGTCCGTTCAATTAACAGCAGTACAAAGAACTCCCAAGGTGCAATGCAACAAGTAATGTTATCCTACATTAAGACTAAAAGGACCACTGAAATAGCCAGAGTTAAAGAGAAATGTATGTAGGGAGGAAGAAGAGAGAATGTCAGAGGTAAAGAAGATGAGTGAGCAGTAAAGCTGAGCCTCCTCCACCTTCAGTGATCCCTGCAGCAGTGAGGTGGTGTAGCCATCACGGCGGGACGTCACATGGAGATCAGGCCTTGCGATGCTGCTCCAGTAGAGGCTGGAAGTCACCCAGTCAACTGCCAGAGCCGTGACTAAATCATCCTTGTGGGACAGAGAAGTTTAGTTTCCAGATGTAACATTTCACCAGGCAGTGGCAGTTTTTTACTGGAGAATTGCTGGCCTGAAAGTGAAGCTAAATAAGTCTAACTGTTGTGAACAACCTGAAATGTCAAGTGCAAGGACACTCATTCAAAATAGAACTTTCAAACTGATTTACACCAGCCCCTACTCCTTACCTGAAATACATTTTAAAATCTTTCAAAAATAAAAAAGGATTCAAACCTAAAATAGGCATGTTTGATTGAACAGAGCAAATTAAACTAAAAAGGCACTAAAAAAAGTGATGTTTTTTGTCAACCACAGTAATTTTTAATGTTACAATCTTACTTTATAGCTGGCTTCCATCAAAACCGTATGACAGAAAGCCTGAAACATGGGTAAACAAATTTATGGCCTTAAAATAAATTTTGGCCAGGATTTAAGAAATTGCCGTTTCCTTTTAAAAGCCAATGATGCCTACCCCGAGCTTTAGGATTTGTCCAGAAGGTATAAGTCCCTGTCTCAACCTGGAGCTGCTCAGTTCCAGCACATCCACAGATCCTTGTCCTGCATCAGCCACATACAGAGAAAGCCCCTGGATGGACACGTCCAGTCCCGACGCCTCAGTTACCCCGGGCAGGGCTAAAGCTCGACTGTCTGGCATTTTCTTTAGAGCAACACCAGCATGACGCATGGAGTACAAGTGAATCTACAAGTAGTGGGAGATTGGGGTAAAAAGAGGAAATTAGAGAGTAAGCGGGAGAATAAAGAAAAAAAATGTTTTTCCAGGAGTGTGGAATAAAGGCCTGCAGGTTATCTGGTCTTTACATCTAATAAGACCATTCACCTGATAGACTGTGGTACGAGACAAAAGCAGGATGAACGTTGAATCCACAGGCAGAGAGCAGGTAATCTTGTCCTTGGAAAGAAGCAGACCCTTTGGGCATCGGCAAACTGCCGTAGGCCCCCTCACAGCTGGAGCTCCCGGAGACCCCAGTGCTCCAGACTTGCTTCTCATCGCAGGGGCCAAGAGGCAGAGGTGGGAGCAGTGTAGCTGGTCACAGGGACTGGATATGGCTGGCTGGGAAAGGGTATGCATCAGCTGGGGAGAGAGGAAACGTATGTATCAAGGCTCAGTTGTGACTTAATACTATAGGCTTTCTGCCCAAAAACTACCATTTAGTTGCAAGTATAAAATACTGAAATGAAAAGTTGTATTCCTGAAACCGGTTAACTTCTTAGATTGTCATAGATACAGCCAACAGTGATGTATTCATAAAATATAAATATGTAATGTAAATAAAAATATGTAAAAAATAATTAAGCTCTCCAGGAGTTACAACCACAGCATTAGGAGTTCCTCACTTTCAGTCCAAATGGCTGCCCTGGTCTCTTGAGAAGAACCTTTTGGTCTTTGCCGGTGTTCTTGTCAGCAGAGCGGATCGTTCTCCTTTTAGTGTCAGACCAGAAGACTCTGTCATTGAAGACTGCCACAGAGAAAGGGCTTGGGGTTTCGGCTAACTGGAGGATCTAGTGAGAAAAGGCTACGACCATTACCGCTTACAGTCTACACCATGATGAAATCATCGGTTTACATAACACCTAAGTAACACTACGTGGGTCAGTCAAATTTGTTTCCATAAGCTGATCGTGTTTACCTTAACATTGTCGCCGTCCAGAGAGACCGAGCCAATGCAGTGCAGCTTCTCATCGGCCCAGTACACCCTGTTATCCAGGAGATCATAGGACAGACTGACTGGCCAGCTCAGGCCTCTGCTTACCACCACCTTCCTCTTTGAACCGTCCATCCCAGACTGCTCGATCTGAGGGGTGCTGCCGATCTCCGACCAAAGCATCATCCTGAGAATGTTGATTATACAATGCATGCAATAATGAAAAATATGGGGTTGAATCGGGAATAAACGGGTTTTAAGAATCAGTTTCTCTAGTTCTTTTAGGCATTAGAGCACCTTACCCAATGTGTGGCAGCAGAACCAATGAGCTTGGCTGCTCCAGATCTTCACCCAGGACCACAGTGTAGTCCTGAGATCTCACTGTGTTGTCGCTGAGCTTCACAGTCAGAATCTGGCCCACCAGTCCATCCACCCAGTACAGGTTCTTACCAATCCAGTCCACCGCAATGAAATCCGACTTCACTCCTATAACGACATTTCACTTTCTAAACTCTTGATGGCTTAAATACATTCATTCCATTTAGTTTATTATTTTCTTGAGGTTCCAGACAACACCATGTTACAAAAACTGTAGAGTTTCTGAGACAAACCTTTGATGAGTGTCCCTTTGTTGTCTGAGTTTTTCATGTCAGCCCAGCGGATGCTCTGGTAGTCGGGGCTCAGCCAGTAAACTCTCTGTTGAGCCCAGTGATAATCAAGCGAGAAGACTGGTCGATTGGCAGAGGACAGAAGACGCAAGGTGCCACTATGGACTCCCAGTAGTAAAAGCTCTGACTGCACTGACGCCAGAAGCAAAGGCTCATCTGGAGATGGAAACATGACCAATGAATTTTTCTGGCTCTTCTCTAGTGAGTTACATAAGCCAATGTAACAGCACAAAAACTGAAGAGGAAAGATTATTTGGTAACACTTTACAATAAAAAGGTAAACAAAAAAAAAAAAAAAAAAAAAAAAAGTAGTTAATGATTAGTTACGGTTTTTGAAAGAGTAACAAATGATTAGTTACTGTTTTTCAGAAGGGTAGTTACTGTTTTTTTGAAAGTAACAAATGAGTTACCATTTCTCAGAAGGGTAGTTACTTTGTCTAGACCTAGTACCTTTGGTCTTGCAGCTTTTTTTGTCAGGCTCCAGGTAGAAGCCAGGAAGGCATTGACAGACGTAGGACCCATAGCTGTTCAGGCAGGTGTGTTTGCATACGTCATGTGGCACTGCATTGCACTCGTCAATGTCCACACAAGACACACCACTGGACTTTAGTGTAAAACCTTCAGCACAGTAACACCTCTGCAAAAATGAGGGGAAAAAAAATAAATTTTCATAAGTTTTGGTGAGCCATTCATGCAAATAGTCAAAATCTTGTGTTATGTTATCCAGCTCTCTAGCTGTGAAAGGATGATGAAATATGACCTATTAACCTCAAAAAACACAGTACAAGTTTGTTAGTTGAAATTCATTTTGCATCCTTAGGCAGTTCCATTCAAAAAAAATGTACACACGTTAGCGTAACACTTACACATAAGACACATACACACAGTACACGTACAAATTAAAAAACATCCAAACAAGAACACAAACAGTGACATGTACTTGTCAGGACTAACTCAGATCTCGGATAGCAGCACAACGATTGTGGTTTGGCAACAGGATAAACTGATATAAAAGAATATTTTAGCCTGTTGAGTTTAAATTGAATTTCTGTTGAATGTTTTAACCATATAGCAGCTAAAACTAAAGTTGCCTAAATGAAGGGACTCTAAATCATCTATTGACGGGCAGAGAATTTGTGCCTACAGTAGCTTGCTTGCCATTCCATGAAAGCATACGGAGGTTAAGTCGAGGACAAAGCAGTGCCAACAGCTCTGTACAGAAGAATAACCACACATCCATCGGTTCTGTACTTACGGCTTCGTTTGGGGTGCTGACACAGTGGTGGTCACACCGAGGAGCTGATGGGCTGGAGCAGTTGCGTCGAGCACATCCCGCGCCCTCATCTGAACTATCGGCACAGTTGGTGAAGCCGTTACACACCAGGCGAGGGTCCACACACTCTCCGCTGCCACACTGGTAAAGCTGAGAGGGGCATTTTCTCTGGCTGCCTGTGAAAGCAGATGCATGTGATTAAAATACAATTGGATAGCATTTCCCTCATATGTAGATTTTTAACCCTAGGAAAAAAGCAAGCAAATAAACAAAAATGGACCCTATCCTAGGCCTATTGAGAGGGTATTGAAGTAGAATAGGGGTTCTTTTTCATCAGCACCAAAAAGTACATTATTTTAGTTTCAAACTGAGATGATCCTGTTGGATAGACCTAAATGGTCTATAGGTGGTTATAATTAGGTCACTTTATTGGGCATGTCATCTCAGTCATTGTGAAAAGGATTAAATTATCCTTGTATTACTAATCCTACCCAAAAAGGGCTGAATACACCCAATGATGTAGGACAAAGTGTCTGAAGCAGATTAGGTCAGGAGCAAAGCAGCAGTGAATATTTGAGGATAAACACTCACATTTGCCCTCGTCCATCCCGTTGTGGCAGTCCCTCTTCCCGTCACACCTCCATGACAGAGGGATGCATTGACTGCTGTCTCCACACTGCCACTGGTATTCCCTGCACTTCGCAGTTGATGACATGCAGTTCTGGGTACAAATGATAAGACCAAGTTTTAACCACTACTTTCCAAACTTAAAAAAAAAAAAAGAAAAAAAAAAAACACGTTTCCTTCATCCTCTCGTATGCTAAGCAAAGCTCACATATGATTAAAAAGAAAACGATCCAGAAGCAAGGAAAACCTCCCTCAAATCTTGCCTCTAATCAATACAGATTTACTTCACGCCAACGGTAATGGCTTACTTTCTCGTCCGACCCGTCTTTGCAGTCGTCTTCGCCGTCACAGAGCCACTCTTTCTGCAGGCACACGTGGCTGTTTGGGCATTGGAGCTGTGTTGGGCAGCGTGGGGGTCTTGTGCAATGCACCTCATCAGAGTGGTCACTACAGTCAGCATATCCATCACATCTCATGGCCTCAGACACACACTGACCGCTAAGACAGCGGTACTGGTTAATCGCACAGGCCACCAAACCTGGGAAAAAGAAAACGGAAATGTGTTTGATGCTTTACATTCATCTTACTAATATTTTACATAAGATTAGTTTGATCCAAGTTTTCTAAATCTGGACATCACCTACCACACTTTTCTTCATCCGACCCATCGGCGCAGTCTCTCTCGCCATCACACAGGAAGGTCTCTGGTATACAGCGAGTGTTGTTATCACAGCGCTGATGGCAGCCCTCAATTAGCCTTGAACAGTCCATTTCATCGGATCGGTCTTGACAGTCGTACTGTCCGTCACACACCTTCTCCGGTGGGATGCATCTATTCCCGTGATTACACTGAAACTCATCTGGGGAAGAGAATACTCAAAGACAATTAATTGGATTAAGAGCATTCCATTTTCAAATGTATTACTGAGCAATGTGATCAGACACTTGCATTTCTTGTTCTAAACACCCCAGTTTTCTGATCAAATCTAGCTGTGAACTAAAAAGGAATTAAATTTAAAAATCCATTTGAGACTCAAAACCTTACCAAGTAAAGGCCATTAGTAGTGTCCACTGATAATGTTTTTTGAAACATGACAGAAATAAGTATGAATGATGAAGTTTATGGTGTTGCTTCGACAATAGTAGAAACAGATTGACGAACAGTCCCTAAACATTATGCGTGACTATGTAGACACTTTCCATGTAACTAAAAACGCAGTTCATTGCTTTAAGCTGCTTTTCAGCTCGATGTATATAACAAACCTGCTTTGCACTGAGCGGAGCATCCCTCTTCATCTGATCCATCTTGGCAGTCCCTCTCTCCATCACACAGATGGTTGTACATAACACACTCCAGGCCATCTTTACATGGCTTGAAACCTTTGTGGCACCTCAGTGGGGCTGATCTGGCACTGGGCACATTGCTGGAGGCTTGTGCAGAGAGAAAATTATGTATTTATGGGTACAAAAACACCCAGTTTAGATTTTGAGAGCTGGGCAAAGAAACAGTCAAGTCAGGGACTTTTATTAACAACTGATATACAGTTCTGTTCAAAATAATAGCAGTCCAACATCACTAACCTCATAAATAAATTTTTTTGGTAGAAGTGATATTTCTACATGGCAAATAATTTACTAGTTAGTGTTGTAGAGTCATAGAAAACCAACAGACCCAACAGTCATGACATGCATGCTGCTCATTCTGTGTAATTGAATCTGTATTTGAAAGAGGCCTGTTCAAAATAAGTGTTGTGTTCAATTAGTGAGGTGATTGATTCTGTGAAGAAACGGGTTTCAATTATGACCCGTATTTAAGAAGGAAGGAAGCAAATGTTGTGCACGCTGGTTATACTGCATTTCACACTGAAATACTCAGCAAAATGGGTCGTTCTAGACATTGCTCTGAGGAACAGCGGACTTTGATTAAAAAGTTGATTGGAGAGGGGGAAAACAGAAGTGCAGAAAATTATAGGCTGCTCAGTCAAAATGATTTCAAATGCCTTGAAATGGCATCCAAAGTGAACGACGTGGGAAAAAACGGTCAACTACCATTCGAACGGATCGAAGAATGGCCAAAATGGCAAAGGCTCAACCAATGACCAGCGCCAGCAAAATCAGAAGACTTAGTTACCTGTGAGTACGGTTACGATCAGAAGAAGGCTATGTGAAGCAAAGCTATCAGCTAGAAGCCCCCGAAAAGTCCCATTGCTGAAAAAAAGACATGTATTGAATAGGTTGAAATTTGCCCAAGGACACATTGACTGGCCAAAGGAGAAATGGCGCAACATTCTGTGGACTGATGAGCAAAAATTGTTCTTTTTGGGTCTAGGGGCCGCACACAGTTTGTCCGACGACCCCCATGCACTGAATTCAAGCCACAGTACACTGTGAAGACAGTAAAGCATGGTGGTGCAAAAATCATATGGGGATATTTCTCATACTGTGGTGTTGGGCCTATTTATCGCATACCAGGGATCATGGATCAGTTTCAATACATCAAAATAATAGAAGAGGTCATGTTGCCTTATGCTGAAGAGGAAATGCCTTTGAAGTGGGTCTTTCAACAAGACAATGACCCAAAACACACCAGTAAGCGAGCAAAGTCTTGGTTCCAGATGAACAAGATTGATGTTATGGAGTGGCCAGCCCAATCCCCAGACCTCAATCCCATAGAAAACGTGTGGGGTGACATCAGAAGGGCTGTTTCTGAGGCAAAACCCAGTAATGCAGAGGAATTGTGGAATGTAGTTCAATCGTCCTGGGCTGGACTTAGGCCTGCACGATTGCGGGAAAAATATGAATCACGATTTTTTAGCTTAGAATTGATATCACAATTCTGTGCCACGATTTTTTTCTCACAAAGTGTAATGTTTATTGCACACATGAACCATAAAACAAATTGGCAGTTGGCATTTTTTTTGGCACCTATAGCACATTGCACATCACCACAAGCCTGTAAACATAGAGGCTTCAATGAAGAGAAGGGAGCATTAGAGCGCTTGGGAGCACTTTAAAACCTATTTTATAGACTGTTTAAAACTCACAGAAGAAAGTAGTAGCGTTAGTGATGCAGTCGGCTTGTACTAAATTTTTTTTAAATAAAAAAAAAATCAAAGTTATTTAAAAATTAAATCGTGAACAGGGTGAATCGAGATTGCGATTTTATAACGATTAACCGTGCAGGCCTAGCTGGAATACCTGTTCACAGGTGCCAGAAGTTGGTCGACTCCATGCAACACAGATGTGAAGCAGTTCTCAGAAATTGTTATGCAACTAAATATTAGTGCAGTGATTCAAAGTAAAGCAAACCCTTGAGACATTTTTCAGTTTATACAGTAAATGTTTGAGTTTGTAAAGAAAAATGCAAATACTGCTATTTTTTGAACAGCCTAATATTCCTTTTTCTTCACTTTCTGTAAAGGTATAACACAAACTTGATCAATTTTGGTCATGTTTTGATTTGGAATTGAATGTGCAGTGTTCCCAATGCATTGATATTATGGAATTAAAAGCTATTCTAAGGATTTTGAGCATTATTCACTTTTTTAAAAACACACTGCTATTATTCTGAACACAACTAAGTTAGTTGTCATGAAGACCATCTACTGCTTTTACATGTACGGTTTTTTTTGTTGACTTACGGGGAGCAGCAGGATCTGCTGATTGACACTGCGTCTCATCTGAGCCGTCGGGACAGTGGGCACGACCGTCACACACTTCCATCTTGGGGACGCATAACCTCCGGTCGCTGCATAAGAAATCGTCTGAGCGCAGAAAGTCAATTTGAAGAGCAGGGAAGAGTCAATATACCAGTGGAGGTTTAAAATGGCTATATCAAAGCCACCCACTAAGAAGTATCTTCATTGTGAAAGCGTATTCAAACTTATTTTTACAGTCTGATTTAAACTAGAGTACTTTGAGCACTTTCTTTAAAACTATCTCACAGCAAAATCCATCCATCCATCCAGTTGCTGGACTCAGACATACCTGGGTTTTTGCATTGGGCTATACAGTTATTTTCATCAAATCCATCAGGGCAGTCTCTTTGTCCGTCACACAGCTGATTTTCAGAGATACACAGTGATGAACCTGGACAGAGAACTGAAGGAGTGATGCAAGTCGATACAGGAGTGCGAACAGGAGACTCAGTTGTTGCAGCAGTAACCGTGTCTGAAAAAGACAAAATGAAGTGTTATAAGTTGTAGCACTCACTGGCAGGATTGTTGGCTAGTTAACCTTAAAGTAAGCCTGAACAAAAAAAAAAAGTACACAAAGTAAATAAAAAGTAAAGTTTGTATTCAATTCATGCCAATAAGTTACCATTTCCATTGATTACCATTTACTCAAAATCACAGCTTTCAACGTTTTTTTGGTCGTAGGAATTATGCAGACACATCTGCGTCACCACCAGTGCATCAATATTTGAAAACTTGATCTGAAGACTTACCGCAGCCCACCTCATCCGTGCCATTCAGGCAGTCTTTCTCTCCATCGCACAGGAATTTCATTGGGATGCAGCGATTGCCATCAATGCAGCGATGCTCGCAGCTCTTTGTTTGTTCCCAGCAGTCCAGTTCATCAGACTGGTCTCGACACTGCGACTTGCCATCACACACCTCAGCCTCAGGGATGCACATTTTCCCGTGGGAGCACTGAAACTCACCTGGGGTGATGTACAAATATAATGTTCGAATGAAACAGCATTATAGCTAAACTTCAAAGTGCTTATCTATAGTACAGCGTGTTCAGTAGTCTGTCTATTGTGCTCCCCTTCCATTTCTTGTGTCCATAAAAGGTTGATTAGTTTAGTGATGACTTTGTTTACTTAATAAGATAGTATTTTTCTCTGCGTTTATCATATTAAAATGTAAAGTGAAACAACCTTTTTTGCAGGTTTCTGAGCATCCCTGTTCATCAGATCCATCCATACAGTCATTCTCTCCATCACACACGTGGCTGAATAAAACGCACTCTTTTCCATCGATACATGGTTTTGAGCCCATGCGACACAGGACGTTTGTTCGAGCTGCAGGTGAAGCTATACTCAGACAGTCGACCTCATCTGAGCCATCGTGGCAATGATAGCGACCGTCACAAACCAGGGTCTTTGAGACGCAGCTTCGACGGTCTTTGCAGCGGAAGTCCGCTATGGAGGGTATAGGAATACAAAGCACACGAGTGGAATTGTATTAGATCTGTTTTGTATACTTCCAATTTACAGAATGGGTATTGAAGTTGTCAGTGACACATTTGTTGGAAACTTGCCTTCAAAGAACCAAATGTAATAATTATACTCGGCACCTAATCTGACTTACTTTTATAAGGGCATCTTTCTACGCAGTTCTCATCAGATCCATCGGGGCAGTCTCCCTTTCCATCACAAAGCAGTGTTGGGTTGATGCATAAATTAGAACCTGGACACTGAAATGAAGGACTGGTGCAGGATGGTTTGGTGAGAGACTCAGTAAAGGGTGTGACAGGTAAAGTGGATTCATCTAAGTGGACATTTTCTGTAACAGTGGTAGGGGCAATCTTTGCAGCATCTGAACAAAAAAAAAAAAAGAAGTTTAAAGTTACATTTTAACACATCAAAACATCACAGCCATATGATTACATTAGGATGAATCACCAAAAATATAGTAAATAAGTCCAAGATTTTTGGATTATAGCAGAAAACTTGCTTCAAACCTATACCACTTTGCAAAAACACCAATGACTCACCACATCCTACTTCATCTGATCCATCCAGGCAGTCTCTCTCGCCATCACAAACGTGACGGAAGAGAACACATTCAGTGCCATCTCGACACAGTCTGGAACCTAGGCGACACTTCAGGACGTTTGCTCGAGCTGCTGGCAGAGCTACGCTCGTACAGTCAACCTCATCTGAGCCATCGTGGCAGTGATAGCGACCATCACAAACCAGGCTCTTTGAGATACAGTGTCGACGGTCTTTGCAGCGGAAGTCGTCTGGACGGAAATTATGGAAAACAAATTAAACTCCAAGTCCCAGGACACTTCAAAATCTTTTTTTTTTAAAATAACATTTGAGACCAGGGAAATGCATGACATTTCAAAACTTACTTTTAGAGGGACATTTTGTCACGCAGTTCTCTTCATCAAAGCCATCAGGACAGTCTTTACGCCCGTCGCAAAACTGGCTCGGAGTAATGCAGAGGTGAGTAGCAGAACGGGGACAGAACACAGAGGGGGTGGTGCAGGCCGGCACAGTCGGAGCAGGAGGGTTTGTAGCACGCATGTCGTTTAATGGATAAATATTTGGTTTTGATGTTGTCATGGTCTTTTCGGCATCTTGACGATACAGTAGTAATCACATTGTAAAAGTAAATCAAAAAAGGAGTTAAAATTAGAATTTTTCAAGTATATTACGTAGCCACAAAATGTCCAATTAATCAAATGTTTCTTCATAAGAAGAAACCGATTGCATCATTAATTCCCACTGTAACTGAAATTTTTCCAATGAGTGAGATTACATCTTGGGAAACTCACCACATCCCTGTTCATCTGATCCATCCCGACAGTCCGTTTCCCCATCACACACATGGCTGTATAAAACACACGCTGTACCATCTTTACACGGTTTTGAGCCCATGCGACACTTCAGGACGTTTGTTCGAGCTGCAGGTGAAGCTATACTCAAACAGTCGACTTCATCTGAGCCATCCTTGCAATGAGGACGGCCGTCACAAACGAGATTTCTGGAGATACAACTCCTACGGTCCTTGCACTTGAAATCCTCTTAAGATTGAAAATTAAGGCAGAAAATTATTACCAATTCTAAAAGCTGGAAACCACTGTTATCAATCAATTCAGTGAATTTGTTTACTACTCACATAGATTTAGAGGTACATTGCCCATTCCAACAAATACGTAAAAGTTGTATTGATACTTTACCTTTAGATGGACATGTGGTTACACAAAAATCCTCATCATCTCCATCAGGGCAGTCCTTTTTACCATCGCATAGCTGGGCTTGTGAGAGGCAGACTGATGTGCGTCGGCATAGCACAGAGGGTTCACTGCAGACTGGAGTGCCTGGCACTATGAAAAAAAAAAAAAGTTATAATTGGAATTGAGAAAATCAAGTTAAGTATGTCAGAGTTAAAACATGTGGCTTTCATACAGAATCCTCTACCAAAAATTGCAATAAGCCAATAATGATTTTTAAAAGCTCATGCTGTAAACCGCGAACATAAGCCATAATCACCACAGATTAACAGAAAATTAAACAAAATTCAGGTAAAAGCAACATAATGAATAAATAAAAGCATGCATCTGAATACATTGGCTTTGACAGAGTAACTCAGTCTGACCTGTGCGGACATCCCCGAGTGCAGCGATTACACTGAACACATGACCCGTCACTGTCAAGTCCTGGATGGGGCTCCCATCACGCCGGTCCCAAAGAGTCATGACATCATCAGAGAGGGACAACAGAAAGGGCTCAATGGCAGCTACGACTGAGCCTGAAATGTTCCATCTTCGGCCAGCTTGGTGGCTTCTTTCCTGCCGCAAACTCATCGTTGTCAAACCTGTAAAAAGTAATCTCATTCAACAGGCCTGTACTTTGGCAATATTTACTCTTAAAAATTGCGTATACATTTGGAAATTAGGTCTGATATACTTGTTATCAAAGTAACAATTATGATAAACTGCCTAAGCCCAGCAGTCCCTAAAATGAACACAACTGAAATAAAGACTCAATGCAGCTCTCATAACAGTTGGAGAGACATTTGAGCTTGAAAAACAACATTGTAGGATTGATCTGAGAAGTAACAGACCGACCTGTCCTTTCCGAGTTCCAGAGCAGACTATTAGCCCGGAGGTCGAAAGCGATGTTTCCCCTGACTCCTCCTGCTGGCAAGTGCATTAGCTCTTTGGCTTTGCTTCCCATCATGCTCATGGTGAGAAATATGTCTTCCTCCAGCCAGAGGATGCCACCCCTCAGCCAATCCAGATGCAGGTCTCGAATCTTGTTTGTTGTTTGGTACAGCTGATGGGAGTACTGATCGTTGGCTGTGGTGGTGCCGATGCTGTTTTGGTCGCATGAGACCCAATAAAGGTTCCCTCTCCTCTGGTCTACTTTTATCAGACAAACTAAAAAACAGGGGAGAGTACCGTTGGAAAGATTATTTGCCATTCATTTTCTGTCAATTGACTTGGTGATAATACGGTGATTGCCCTTTGAGTTCCACTACGATAACATTACCTTCCGATGTCTTTACAAACCAAGGAAAACTCAAAAGCATTTACCTGGCAAAGGTGTTGGTACCAACTCAGTCTTGACCTGGTTAAGACTGGTGCGCTGGATATGGCCAGTTTGGTTAGCCCAGTATAGCCAGTCTCTGTACCAGTCCAGATCAAATGACAGGATGCCGTCGTCAGTGGTAAACAGCTGGGTTTTAGTGGCCCTTTTGCCTCTTAACTCCAGAAGGTTGAGGTTGGTGATGGTAGCATATATAAACCTGGGATCTGTTGGACAAAAAAAGAGAACAGATTTTAATGATGCCCTTACACTTTGTGAGTTGTGAAAGGACTAGAGAAAATTACTGTTAATCCCATAATGGCAAGACCTATCTGGCAGGATCGGATACAATTTATGTTCCTTGTCTTCTACCAAAAATGGGGGAAAAAAAGGCATTTGTTAAGTAACATGGGCAAAGTAAAGTTACGGTAAACCTACATCGACATGTCCCATCAAACAACAGCACTTCGGAGTTTGGACAAGCACAGGTGAAGCCGACAGGGTTGCCTTTAGTTAGCTGGCAGAGGTGACATCGAGTCTTTCCACATGCAGAAGAACCTGATTGATGACAACCCCGAGACATTTTGAAAGTTGAGCGTAAAAGAAGCAGACTAAGAAAGATGTACTTAAACTGGTTTGTAGTCAAAGACATTATCTGCAGTTCACATTAGACTTAATTTTAAAACCAGTCAAATATATTGTTCACATTGATCCTACTCCAGAGACAAAGTAAGTACACTTTAGTATTGTAAATTGGTATTGTATTGAAAATTAATATAACATGGTGCTAAAGAGGACCATAACGTCAAACGTCAGTGGGAATTCAGAGGAAGACCTACTGTAATTATTTAATAAGCATATTGCATTATCATTAAATCTATTGTTCCAAAAAGTACCTTGAGGCTGCTGTAGCTCATGGTAAACGGTTAATATTGGCAGTGTAGCTTTTAAGAGAAATCGCTTCGGGTTTGGTTGGTTCTGTGGAACCTGCCACAGTCCTTCGTCATCCACCCAGTAGAACAAACTTTCAAACACAGCAAGGCTGCGAGGCAGTCCCCTGTTGAACAGTGCGGTGAAGGAATGCCGGCCAATCCCGTTCACCTTCACCGTCTCTATAGACTGAATTAAAAAAAAAAAAAGTTAATGTTTACTGTATATGAAGGATAAACAAATAGTTCACAAAATGCATCCATTCTGACAACCTAATTAAATCAGTGTTTAGGTTATGGTATTATATTCTCTTCTCATGATAACTAAAGCCATTTCTTCACCCTATATTCTACACAGAATCCATCACACAGAATAATTACCGAGGTCATAACACCCAACATCAGAAAATGTTACCAATGTGCCAATAATTCTTAAAATGTAAAAGCTTGTAAGTTTTATTTTTCATATTTTATTCATTAATTTACTGTTCAGCGCTTTTGTCTTTAGATACCTATTTTGTTGTATTATGTTTTTTATTAAAATTACTTATTGTTGGCCCAAAGTATTAACATTTAAATATATTGAGTCTACAAATACTGAATATGGCTACTATGGCAAATTTGAAATTCGGAAGTTAGCAATTGCTAAATAATAAATTTAATGATGGACGATTTCAATTTAGCTGCTTCAGTTTCGGGGTCATAGTATTGTGCATGCTGGCTGACTGTAATGGCTTAATGGGATATTTGAAAAAACAGAGCCATTGTTTTTTAAGATTATTTTTTTGGCTTTTATTGCCTTTATTGAAAGGACAGATCAAGTCAGGGAGAGAGCGGGGAGGATGACATGCACTAAAGAGCCGCAGGTCAGAACCAAACCAATGGCCGCTGCGATAAGGACTGAGCCTCTGCACATGGGGTGCACGCTAAACCAGCTGAGCAAACCAGGCACCCCAAATTGGAGCCATTGTTATTACTGTAGTAACACCTGTGCTTTTCCTACTATGACAATTCAAAAGGTCTGCTGTGAAAAGGCCTACTATGCACCATAATTCTGTACATCTACAACATAATGTAATGCAGTAACTCCAGTGTGTAGATTTGTTTCTTTCCTGAACTCACCTTCTTGAAGTCGCTGATCCAGTATAGCCTCCTGGCAGCCACATCAGCAGTGAGGCTGTGGGGCGACTGAGCAGTGAGCACAGCCAGAGTACTTCTTTCTGATCCATCCATCCATGACTTCTCTATCGTCACTCTGTCACCGTGGCCGACATTGATCCAGAACATCATGCTGGGAGGCAGAGAGCAGGGAAGTTGACTAGGCACTACCCAGTGAATTCTCTCTTCGGGTTCATTCATGATGGCTGTATTTTTTATTTTCTAAAATTAAACGGCTCATTTCAATACTATTGCAAAGTTTTTCTCAATTAGTCAATTAAGTGTATTTACTATCAACTGAGACCAGGATTATCATTTAGCAATAAAAGTAATAAAGGCATACCTCTCCACAGGTAAAAGCACCAACTCTAATGGACTGATGTTTTTGCTCATCAGAGTAGTGTAACTTGTCTCATCCGCTGCTTGCATGTAGATTGACTTCTGATTGGTCCAGAACAGGTTTCCATTCAGCCAATCACAGGCTAGACCCTTGATTCCAGGCTCCCCTGTTGGTAATTTTGTTTAGAAATAAACCGCTTTTTCTTCTGCAGTTAGGGGTCAAAATTTGGATGTGAACCAAACAGATTTCATAACATCAGATCTTTTGCAAAAATATTAAATGCTTTTTTTTTTTACATAAACTGGATAATTTTAAGGGCTTACAAAGTTATTCAAACAAGAAAATGCAACTTGAAGTACGCCAACATTTCTACATTGCGGGTTAAAGCCAAGCAAATCAGTGTGGTGACAGTCTATCCATATCTTATGCTCTCTTGTTTTAGTCACTACATACAACATATCTATAAAACTTGTCACGATTACAATACACACCCAGCTGTATCACCATAATACCTCTTTACAAAAACTAACCAATATAGATTGTCCAGCTGTGCTCTCCATTGCTTTTGTAAATGCTGCCATGGTTGTCAGCCCAGAAGAACCAGCCTCGGACAACATCAAAAGTCAAGGCCACTGGGTCAGACACTGGAGTGTGGATAACTTCAAACTGTTGAGACTTCACATTCAATAGGCCGATAGAGCTCCTCTGCACAGTTAGTAATCTGGTAGCATTACCTGCACATATTTGGATTGGTGTAAATGTCACTTTGTGTTAGTTCACCATCACTTACATACTGGTATAAGGAATTACTTGAGATAAGTGTAGAAAATAGAAAGACAAGTGTAGAAAGTAACAGTCACATTCATACAAAGAAAAGAAAAAAAAGACTTATTTGGACAGAAAAAAAGAACCAATGACAATACTTTTTGTAATCCTTTTTTCAGCAATATTTCAAGTTGACAAATCTATTTTGATGTAACCTGCTCGACTGTTTTTATCTGAAGTTCAGCCTTTGATCTTGAACTTCTTGCTTTTGTCATTAGCTCAGCCACATCAAAGTAGCCCATTAACACGTCAATTATCTCTTTTCCAAGTGCACTACAAAATCTTTGTTGTTGGGTTTGATCTTCTCAGAGGAAGAAACTAAATCCAGAGTAGGTTCACGTCATAAGCTGATGACAAGGTTTATAGTTGCACGATGTGTCAAAATATCCTGTCTTGTAGTAGTCAATATTATCCCTGGCTCAAGATGAGGGTAAGTTGGTACCTAACAAGGTCGACATGTGGAGGTTGATTACGTGCACCTGCCTCATTACCTGTAGCCAGACATGTGTAGCCTCCACTCAGTTTGAAGCCTTCTCTGCAGTGGCAATAGTAGGATCCGACAACGTTAGTGCAGTGATGCATACAAGGGGCAAAGGGTGGGGCACATTCATCCAAATCTGAGGACAGAGAGTGGGTTTTAGCTTCATATGCATGAGTTGTGCATTAAAAACAGATTTGGAAACCGCTGCAAAAGGAAGCTTCTTTGAACTCTGCATGCTCTTTAATATTTTCTGTTTTCCAATAGAAAAGGAGGTAAAGGGTCCAAGGTGGTACTGCCAAGTGAATAGTGTGTTATTGTAATGCCCCACACACCTTCGCAGACTGCACCATTGGGAGCGAGCTTATATCCAACAGGACAGGCACACAGAGCTCCCCAGGATTCATCGACACACACATGGCTACAGCCGCCATTGTTTATGGAGCAAAGACGACCTGCAGGAGGTGGCTCAGCATTACAGAAATCCAAGCACCAGAAGCATGTCAGAAACATTATGTAGATATTGCTAACCAACAGTTGAGGTAAAGTTGTGACCCAGGTAAATCGGTCCCAAACCTACCGCAGGTTATGGGCTCATCACTACCATCAGAGCAGTGACTCGTCCCATCACACCTCCCTTCAGCACTCAGACACGTCCCATCAGGACACCGTATGCCGTTCTCATCACATGAACCTGTAAGGGAACAGAATCAGTACTTGAAACACTTAACCATTTATCATACCTACCCTGAGTTGGGGGCCACCTGGTTGTGTCTGACATCCTGTCACTGACTGATACCATCAATCCTTACGGTGTTAACTCGGCCTCTATGATCATGTTGGGTTAATTAATTAATCAAATGATAATGTAGTCATCACATTGATATATCAAATCTGTATAGTAAAATTCAAAATGGCAAAATGAGAAATGAATGATTCCAATGAATATCACTTGACATTTCAGTTTTTATATTAGTGCGAGTATTGCAGATACAAACCATAGTGAACCAACTGTGAAAAATACAACTGAATTAATTTTCACTTCCATCGTCATCTTGAGCCTGTCGTCGGCTAAAGAGACCAAAACCGTTTTTGTACCAGGCTGTAAACCAGTTTATTCTGTAAATTCGGCATTTTAAAATGGGGTTTATGGGGATTGACTCCCTTTTGGAGCAGGCTTCAAGTGGCCACTCAAACTGCAGTTTTGGGCGCTTCCGCATTTGCTTTATTTCTCAGCACCAGAGGTTTCCGCTTGGTGCAAACCAACAAAACCTTAAGCTTGTTCAAATAACAGTGAATTAAAAATCATACTGCCCAGCTCTACATTTTAAATGAGGTAAACTCACCCAGATTACAAAAACAAAATAAATAATCATATTCGGTCTGGTGGTATAGAGATGTGCAAATAGCTTTGGTTTTCGTAAAAAGACAAGTTCCAGTTTTTTTTTTTTTGTTTCCTTACTAAATGTATTTAGCAAAGCAAATTAGTATACAAATAGTTTTGTTAAAGACGTGGCTGGACTGAAGACATCTCAAAGAATGGTTATCTCAATACCTGGAAAAATAAAACCAAAAATATCTACATTGCTACAGTGGATACAGGAGAATAGATAAGAAAATACAAGTTTCTGTAATTTGGGTGAACCGGCCCTTTACACATAACTTGTGCCCTGCACTCCCACATACTGACACTCATTTCCTGCGGCATAGCATTTAACCCTCCATCTTTCTCACCACAGTCCTCTTCATCAGAGTTGTCCAGGCAGTCATTCAGTCCATTGCAGCGCAGCTCTATGGGGATACAGATGTGGTTTCGACAGATCCAGTCAGAAACCAAACAGCCCTCTGTAGCTGGACAGTTCTCCTCATCAGACCCGGTTGGACACTGGTGTTGTCCGTCACAGCGGGCTGACGCATCAACACACCCGACAGAGTCAACACAAGGAAACTGACCCGGCGGGCATTCAGGAGAGCCTGGAAGTGCTGGAGGACAGAAAATAAATGTTTTTTTCATTCTACCTCTTTTTAGGTACAAAAGTTCATCATTTTATTTGTTTAAAAGTAGCTTTCTCTTATACTGACAGACCTTTGAATCAACACAACTAAACAAGCCACTGGTAACATGACAATCCTTAACCTTCTAGGTTCCACAATAAAACATTGTATGTTAACATTTTAACTATGACTCAAAATCAACGGTTTTGCTTCTGCTGTCTTGTACAAGTCTGTGCCTTTTGGTTGTCAATATTTTAAAGTTTAATCGCTTACTAAAACGTGAACTACAAATGAACCTGCTGTAATTTGTGCTGATTCTATTAAAACGCATGTCCTCTTAAATATGGTGTTAACCATTTCAGACTTGTTTTGTACTCCAAACAATGTGTGGTTGAAAAGTAAATGAATAAAATGAATGAATGAAAACAAGCAAGTATTCATCAATCAAACAATTTGAACAATGTATTAGGGCAAAGTGTGAAGAACAGTTCTTTTGCATAGTGACAGTAAGTATACCTACCGCAATCCGTTTCATCAGATCCATCCAGACAGTCGCCACCTCCATCACATCTCCAGATAGCAGGGATACATCTTCCATCATCACACTGCCACTGGCCATTACGGCATTCTAAAATTTGACCTACAAACCAACAGTAGGACAGTTGGACAAATATGAAGGTTTAGGAAATGCAACGGCCTGTCACTGGAGGAGAATGAATTGTAGAATTTGTCTACAATTAGGCTAGACGCCACTTTTTAGATCAGGATTTTCAAAAACCTACTACAAATTAAGCTAAATTTAAAAAAACAGAATTGTTAATCACTGATCCATTTATTTCAATAAGACCTAATTCTAGAAAAGAAAAGCCACAGACAAACGTAACATTAGCCAACTGAATTACTACTGAATTAGAATAAAAGTGTTATGTTAAACTCGTCACAAAAGGTCTTCCTATGGACCTTTTTCACAGCAGACATTTTGACTTGTCATAGCAGGAAAAGCACAGCTGAAATTGATAACCTTAACGATGGCTCAATTCCATCAAGTGTCCCAGTAAGCTATTTCAGTGAGTCAGCATGCACAACACCAGGGCCTCTCCTAAGTGGAATGCAGCCATCATTAATGGTTTTGAATTCACCTGTGCTTTTCATACTACGACATGTCAACATGTCTGCCGTGAAAAAAGTCTATAGGCCTCAGAAGGGCAAACAGAAGGACTGGTATATTCAATACTTGCACATGGTCAATTGAACGCTAAAGGAAAGTTAGCTAAAATAGCATTGGTCTAATGTCCAAACTGTAACTTCATCCTTTCACCCCCTTTTAAAAATTTTTTTGCCCTAAACAAGTGTATCAGCCCGAACCCACGGGGTCCAGGGATGAACGCCATATTGCCTCGTTTCCGTTTAGACCAAAAGAAAACGACCCCCCGCATATTATTTGACATATACACATTCGCTTGAATTATATCATACAATGCCATAAAACGTAAAAAAACAATTTCACCTGTGGAAATTCTCAGACTTGCCAGAACAATCGACCAAATGAACGGGCGTAAGTCCATCCTGCCCGCGCTGCTAATCAGAACCTACAGCGTCACCTGGGAGGAAATGCTTTTATCAGCTTCCACTGCTGCAGGTGCGCGTGCAGTCTTATTACACATCCATGGTGCAATCGGATCATTCAGCTTGTTACCAAAAATAAAATAAAATAAAATAAAAAATGTTGTATACAACATAATGCGATGTAACTTATTATTTATTTATTTAACCCGGGTTTTTTTAATGTTCTTTTTTTATATATTTACTTGTTTGTTTATTTATTCATTAATGGACGTCATTTAAATAAATAAATTAATCAATCAATTAATCAATCAAACAATCAATCATTCACTTTATTTATGTATTTGGCACGTGAAATCATGGTCGTAGGCCTCATTTAGGATCCCTGTGGGCTCAGGGTAGAAGCTCCTGCTGTCTAGCTTTTATAACCACGCATGTTCAAAAGTGTGGCTAATAAAACAAAATGAATTAATTCTCATTTATCTCATTTTATTACGGCGGCCTGCAGTCATGTTTGAGGAATGCTCGTCATCACACACCTCAGATGTAATGCTTTTGAAAGTTGATCATCTAGTGGGCGCGAACGCAGACTAGTGTCTTTCATTTGACAGAGAGCAGCGCTGTACATGTGCTGTCTTGTCCAATGGCCCTGGTAGCAGCGATGGAGACAGCAGACTGTCATGCCTCTCCTCTTTTAAAGGTGCATCATGGTTTGCTTCAGCTACTGATGTTACACCCACTTCCAGGCCTTTTCAGTGAGGTGATGTTCGGATAGGTTTGGCTATGTTACGCACGGAACAAATCAAAAAGAATCAAAGCTTTGTGGTTCACCATCAGCTCTTTCTTCTTTCTTTAGATGTCAAGTGTGCAGTTGGGCTTATGAATGGGGAACGATCAGCTGGCGTGTCTGACGTCAACAATGTCCCTTTCATGCTGCTGTCAATTATCATAGTAGATTGTTGGTGTTTCATGCAATCTTCTCATTGAAGCTGCCCAAAATAGTTGACTCTTACAACTCACCCAAATTATTGATTTGCAGATCGGTAAACAGCTACTGATGTTATACCCCCGTCGAATGCTCTAAGTGAGGTGATAAGGCCGTGCGCATTTTGGTTAGATTTTGCGCTTTTACGCACCAAAAGTAAACTAACTAAAATGTTTCTTTTTCCTTCCTAGGATATGTGAGAATGTTGTCGGCGAGATGGATGAAACGCAGCTGTTTATATTTACATCTATTTATCTATTTACAACTATTAGCGTAGTTGGGGATATGAACTCATTCAAAAGTTTTTTTTTAAATTGTCTTTCTCATAAATGGGATTCACTCCACGGCTTTAATAGCATCATCGTACGCCCCAGTCGCGGAAGAATTACTCAGACATGATTAACTATTATTGCTTTATTTAATTTAGCACTACCCCAGTGTCAAAATACTCAGTTACAAGTAAAGGTACTGCATATAAAACTTGACTTAAGGAGAACTGTAAAACTATTAGCTTTAAAATAAAGTACCAAAAGCAAAATGGCCAATTTCAGGATAACATATAATATCACTGGATTATATTAATTAATGTTACAGCTGGGAAAGGTGGGGCTACTTCAACTACTTTATATACTAAGCAGCTTAATGCATAATAATCATAATTTATCAGTTGATTTATATTTTGTATTAATAATCTGAATCTACAAAGTAACTATACTGTTGTCAAATACATGTAGTGGAGGAAAGGGCACAATTGGCTTCAAAAATGTAGTGAACTAGAAGTTTAAAGTAGCATAACATGGAAATGTACTTAGTTACATTACATGCTTGTGTGATATAATAATTTCATTATTGTATAGGTTTATTTTTTACGCAAAACTCTAAATGTTCAGCACCTTATAGTTTAAAAGAAAAGTTTGTTTCATGTTGTGACAATAAAGAACTTTCAAAGAACAAGACCCATTTCTTCCTAATGGTATTCTGTGATTGTTTTCACACATCAGGCTCATCAAAATGAATCACAGCTTTGTAGCTCGCCATCAGCTCTTTATTCTTTCTTTTGAGGTCAAGTGTGCAGTTTGACTTATGAATGGTCGACGATCAGCTGGCGTGTCTAAAGCCAACAATGTTCCTTTCATGCTGCTGTCAATTAGCATGGTAGATTTTAGAATCCGATGGTGTTGTAGGAAATCTTTCCATTGAAGCTGTTCAAAATTGTTGATTTATAAAACTCACCTGAGGATGAATATGTAATACCCATGTGTAGGAATTAAATTGTTGCCATTAGCTCTATTACCATTACTAAAATAGTCTGTTTACAGAAGAAACAAAGAAAAAGAAAAAAAAATCCTGACATTTAGCTTATTTTTCTCATATAGTGTATTATGTTTATTTATTATTGATAATTAATTATTAATTTGGAAATGGAATGGTGAATGAAAATGGTCATATGTTGTCCTGTTCAGATCCAATTTCAAACAAAGTGTTATAATACATTTTATTATTGTTGTTTTCTTTAGGCCAAACGTTATGGCCTTTAGTTAAAACATACATATATTGTTTTTGTTGAATATTTTTATGGTTATGGTATTTATTAATGTATTGAATATATACATTTATATCAAATTAGCACTGAACATATTACACTGTGCGTACATGCGCAATAGGTATTATACAAGTAGGTTATTGTAAGTTTGTGTTTAGGCCTAGTTTTCAAAAATACGAGATGGTAATGTATAAAGTCAATTAAAATTTAACAATGACTGAAATGCATGAAACATATTTCGATTTTCTTCTGCATTATGGGTGTGTCAAATGTTGACCTTATAACCCCCCTTTCCTCGCTCTGCAGAAAGTGACTTCTGATTAACTCCCGTGTTGCTTCCCCATTAATCACAGCGCAGTTGTGTAGCTCCTAATCTCCTTAACTAATATTATTGTCATGGATTCTTATCAAAGGGATCTTTAATGTTCAAAACAACAACAATCAGAGTGGTGCGATTTTACAGTTTTCACACCTCCGCCACTACAAAGACCAATTGGTTTCGATACACAACGACCTTGTCACATTTAAGTCTTTAAAGTCCCTTCAGCCATCTGCGGCCTGACAGATCAATTCAAAGGACGTTAGGAGAGAGGGGCGTGCTTATAAATCCCAGCATCTCACCTGGCTGGAGCATTTGGAATCTACCTTTGGAACAGACAACACCGCACCTGGGAATTATGAAGGGACTAGCAGTGGATTTCTCTTTTGCGCTTCTTCTTCTGGTGGATTTAGTTCTGGGTCTCGGCGCACAGCCCTTTCCTGGGATGCATCCTGACGCACTGCTCCGTGGGATGAGCGCCGGCTCCAGACGCACTGTGCAGAAGCAGCAGGCCAGCAGGCTGCCCTTCTACATGATGCAGCTCTACCGGACCATGCTGACCGACGACCGGGATAGGACTCTGGCTGCCATCGTGAGCCACACCACTACGGAGGACAACCCCGTTCTGCACGACTCCGACTCTGTGATCAGCCTGGTCGCTAAGAGTGAGTATTCAACTTTAGAAAAAAAATACTTTTATTAAATGAAGTTTGGTACTATACTGTATTTTAAACATAATGAGCACTCTATGCCTGTGATTTCTTTTGACACACAATATGTGGATGTGAGTTGATGTATTTCACTCACCTTAATTTAATCATGTGTCTAATCAAACCTGATGAATGTATTTCAGCACCCTAGTGGGAATAAAAGCTGTGAAGTCATCACGTTTACAGACGAGTATGAGAATGTGTATAATATTATAGTATTTGTATAATTGTAAATATTTTGCAAGCCCAAAGTCAAATGACAAGTGTGTTCGCCAATTAAGTGCCTTATTCTCTTGTTCAAGTCATGAATACTGTTAACCAATTTGCTTTACTCTTATTTCTTTCAGGCTGCCAGCAGATTGGCAAGAGGTGGTCCGTCACCTTTGACATGTCCTCTATGTCTGCAAGCGACGATGTCCAACTGGCTGAATTTCGCATCCGCCTGCCCGCCTTCACAGAATCTTCCCGAGCCTCAGTGGACATCTACCACTCCGACAGGGACCGATGCTCCGGCATGCACTGCCCAGAGAACAAGCTGTTCCTGGGCCGCCTGAGAGCTCATCCCAGTTCAATGGTTTCCCGCTCCTCCTGGAAGGTGTTCAACATGACAGAGATGCTCCGTGGCTGGCTGCAGCGGGAGCACTCTGCACAGAGGATGGAGGAGGATGAGGCTGAGGTGAAGGAGGAGGAAGAGCAGGAGCAGGAGGGAGTCCAACACCCTATAGCTGACCGGGTCATGATGGTGGTCTTCTCAAGGCAGAACCCAAACAGCCAGCCAATGCCAACCCTCATCCGCACAGCAGAGCACTCCAAGTACGTGACCCTGGACCGGGAGCGTGTGACGGCTGGCTCTGGTTCCAGGCCGAGGAGCCGCAGGGCCAAGAGGCACCACCACACCCAGCAGCAGGGACACAGAGTGGCTGGAGCTGGAGCTGGAGCTGCTCCACCCAGCAAGCCCACAGAGGAGGAGGAGAAGGGTCCTCTCTGCAGGAAGGTGGACATGTGGGTGGACTTCGCGAAGCTCGGCTGGAGCGAGTGGATCGTCTATCCCAAACAGTACAACGCCTATCGCTGTGAAGGGAGCTGTCCAACACCAGTAGATGAGACCTTTACCCCAACCAACCATGCATACATGCAGGTAAGACTGAACTTAAGACAAACTCCTTATTTTGTTCAGCATTAGGTGCAACTGGGCATACTTATTAATAATACACTAATACCCTACATGTGTTCTAATCAATCATGTTTCTCTCTTTCTCTCTCCAGAGCCTTCTGAGACTTCACCACTCAGACAAGGTGCCATGTCTGTCCTGCGTGCCAACACGCCTGGCACCGCTTTCCATGTTGTACTTTGAGAATGGGAAGATGATCACGAGGCATCACGAGAACATGGTGGTGGAGGAGTGCGGCTGCCACTGAGCAAAAGACATGAACACCTTTTGATCAAAGGCCAGATACACTAAAGCTACTGAGCTGTATACACTCAGAAGAGTCTTTAGCCACAGAACTGAGCGACTCAGAGTCACAACGTGGATGGATGTCCACAGGCACTTTACAGAGATGTCCAGTTTGACACTGGGACAGAGGCTGCTGCTGTGATAGGGCATGGAATAAGGGAACTACTATACTGTATATCCTGGACACAGCTTTCTAAATTATGGAATTTAAAAATCCAGTTATACATTTTTTGTACAATATTAGGTGACCTAAATTGTGCCTTGGATTGCAAGTGGATGTGCTATAATTCAGGTCTTTAAGGATGAATTATAGTACGGACTGATTCAGTCAAAATGAAACAAGGTCAAGACAAAAGCACAATATGGTCACTGACTGACGCACTATAGAAGATTCACAAAAACAGTTGTACACAACTGGTCTTATGTACAAACTTTCTTTTTATTGAGTGTTTTAATGCCATTGAAAGGACAGATGCAAACTGTTAGCGCTTTTAACTTTATTGACCCATTTGTATATTTACTATGCACAATAAATTATTTCTTATCAACACACAAAGTGTTTTGCTTTTTATGAGTGTTTATATAAGAGTTTACATCAAGCTGCTCATTTCACTTTACTTTACAGGGTTAGAAAAAAACCATAAGGCATAATAGACTTCTTTCACAGCAGACATTTTGACTTGTTGACAGCAGGAAAAACCAAAAGGTCATTAATAACATCAATTGCAACTGCATTCCATTTAGGTGTGCAAGTTCGTGGTCCTAGTGTTGTGCATGCTGGCTCACTGGCAAGATTAGTGAGATACCTAAATGGAACAGAGCCATCGTTGAAGGCTAACCTAAATTAAGTATTCTGATATGTTATTTCCATTGCCTAGGAAAGTTCAACGAATATTTGTGAACATGAGCTACTCTCTCAAAGCCAGAAACCAGAGAAGTCTCAAACTTGTGATGTCATCAAGTCTAGAGCTTCTCTTTTTCATACCCAAATGAGCTTTATTCTACAGTAGTGTTATCGGGTCTAAAACAGAAAATGTACCTATATACTCAGAACATTCCCCTGGGTGCTCTCAGTGCCATATAACATCTATTACAGATAACTGACTACATTTACATGCACATATTCCGGTTTTTGCACTTATTCTGAAAGGGACGATATTCCGACTAAGCTGTTTATATGGCTAATAAAAGTGAATATTCCACTAATATTCCCGTTTAGCCGTGCAAAATAAGATTATTTTTTTTTAAGTTTACCGGCGGTGGTGGACATGTTGGACCGTGCAAACACAGCGTCCCTCTTTCATTCCTTCATCCAGCTTCTTGAAAAGGTCAGCATAGCGATGTATGCGCATTATCCAAAAACCTCTTGATATCCAAGTCTTTGATAATGTTTAAACGTAACTGTGTTTCTCCTTATCGGGTCTGCAGCCTTGCAAACTGTTGGCTGGTTGGTTTGTGTATCAAAATTCGTAATATTGTCATATTCGGAATAATAGTGGAATAATGGTGTGAATGTAAACATACTCATTGTCTATGGAGCAGTACCAGATGACATGTTGTTTTGACTATCTTACACCATAGAAATAACATGTATGTATTTTGAAAAATGACGTAGTTCCCCTTTAATATCATTAGTAAATGCACTTCTGCTAAACCTGCTACAGCACCTACAGACACCCGACTATTGCTTTTAGACAGTTGAAAAACTGTAAACCTGTCCTTTAATATATAATATTGATTGGTTTAACAAGAGAAAAGACTTCAAGGATGAAGACTGACTGGTTGGTTTCCAGCAGCCCACACTGCCTGTCCACCACCAAACAGACAAAGATAGCGGTGAACATAGTGGAGCATTTAGCAGCTAAGAGCCAGATATTTTTCTTAGGACCAAACAGAGCTAAAAGAAGAGTGAATGTTGGACTTACATTCATCAGGTGGACAGACACATGACTCCATATAAATGTTAATGTTGCTTTGTATCTGCTGTGTGTGTATGTTATCAAATTCACCATATCAACTTAAAAAAATGTCAACATGTCAGTGTTGTGTTTATAGTTTGTTTCTGCTGTCCCATAGAAACAAATCAATTATTGCAGATTCATTAACATCAGCTTTCACACAATATTGGCAGTTCTAAGACTGCTACTTTACATGATATGGCTAAACAATAATTTCAGTAATTAATTTGTATACCGTTAGATATTTTAAAGACGTATTTAAAGTCATCAAATGAGTCAAATCACATAAAATATGGTTTAATTTCAACGAGACTTTGACTTACTTGTCAAATATGTCACAGCACATACAAAGTCAAGTGTAGTCAAAGTAAAGACACAATTTTATGCATCAGTGTGTGTAGTTTGACAAGAGTACAACAACACAAAACATATTAAGCATTACAAAAAAATGGCATCTTGTTTTCAGAACAAATCTGAAAGTAGATTACACAGCTCAGTAAGACTTGGCTTGTCATTTCAACTGAGAATTTATTTTATCTCAGTAAACAAAAAAAGCAATGAAAATGTTGGGAATCACTTTTGTCCTTGCAGCTGACTCTCTTCAGATGTCCATTTCAAACTGGGCATCTTCAAGAAAAAGAAAAGGCATTGTAGTTTATTAGAAGGGAAGTAGACAATTAAAGAAACACATGCAGCTCATCTCTCTCGTTCCCATTTTAAATATACAGATATGTTTACCTGCGCTCTCCTCTGTATGCAGGGCGTGCTCTGTGTTATTGCTGGGTGTCTGTTCAGGCTGGTTTGTGTCATTGGTGGAGTTGGGTTTGAGCGGCCTGGTGACTCCTGGGATGTCAGGCAGATTGGGAGGCGTACGAGCAAGAGGAGACGTCCGACACTGCAGGAGGAACTTCCTGTCGTAGATTATTCTGGTACCTGCAGGCAGCAGCAGCAGCAAAGGAAACCAAAGTTAATTATTGTTTAGGCCTTTATTTTTAGAGGACAGCTGAAGGGAGAGAGAGGGGGAATGACATGCAGCAAAGGGCCGCAGGTCAGAGTCGAATCCGCAGCTGCTGCGTCGAGGAGTAAACCTCTATATATGGGCGCCTGCTCTACCAGATGAGCTACCCACGTACCCATTATTATGGTATGGTAAAATTTCAATGAATCAATATTTGCGGCAGCTGTGTTCATATTGTACATTTAGTTTTGTGGAAAAGTTATAAATACTGAACTTTTTATTTTGGCATATGTCAGTTTTACTAAAAAATAAAATAACCTAAAAATAAGTTAATATAAAATCCATCTGCTAATGTGCCAAGTTTAACACTTGTAACTGGTTTAAATGGTGAAAATAAAATCCAGCAGCAAATAGCCACATTAAAGAATTGTAACTAGTGGAAAAAGTCTTAAATTAAATTAACATTAACATTAAACACGTAACTCGTTACAGGTACACATAACAGAATTCAATCGAAAATAATAAATTCAACAGCTAACCTGAACATAAATCTTGTTAAAAGGATAAAATAAAGTCAAAAATAAATACATATTGTATGAACCACCTCCATAGTATTTATGGAGACCTACTTTTTTCTCTGTCAGAGAACTATACACGTCCATACATGCCCATGACCAATGGCCTAGTTTCTGTCATCCACACACCTTCGCCAACCCAATTCTGTTTTATCTGTGTAAATCTGTCCCCATCTCTTAAAGAACACAGTATCAGTTGTTACGGGCATGTGCACGCTGAGTCAACTTTCTCACAACAGAGGGAAAACATTTCCTGCTTTACTTTTGCCACCATACTGGAGATTTCCCTAGGTGTCAAGCTTATAGATGTTTGAGTAAAATACTAAATAAATGGGCCAAACAACTCAGCGGTTTGATAAGAGTGAGACTGGTTGTTCTTGGTGCTGAGCCAAAACACGTCAATTTATACTGTACCTAAATAATTTAGTTTTTTTGTAGAAAGCTAAAAAATAGTGGTTAGTAGGGGAAAGCTTGGTCATTTTGTTTTAGCTTCCGTGTATCATGGAAAAATAGGTTGCATTTATAACACATAAGGTATTTATTAGCTTATTTTCTTCCTCTAGTAGAGGCAACGACTAGTAAACATGGTGCTGCAGCTCAACAACAGCCTGCTATAAAACAAGACTATAAATAGGATATGACCGAGAACGGGCCTATATCTGACCATACAGTCGTTGATTGTGTAAGTATTCTACAGCTACAGGTTACTCAAACTGAATTCACAACTCGGCTATTCATAAGTGACTGATGCCAGAACCAATGAATGCTCATACACATAAGAACTTTCTGAAACAGGTACAGAGTCTCTCTCTGATTCGCAACAGATCATCTTCTGGGGAAGACGGCAGTTAGACACATTACATTTTATTGAAAAGGAAATCACGTCTGTACACTGAATTCACCAGTATAAACAAAGAAATAAATCTGCATTAAGCCAATGTAGAGAATATGAAATTATTGCATGATAAATTGATTGGCAACAGTTTAGCTATACAATCATTCCATTGGTCTGTTAATCAGTCTGGCACACTACAGATTGTCTGTAGGTATACAGACAATGAAAGCATGCAAAACAATCACTCACTTTATATATACACCTACAGTGAAATGTATAAAACATGTAGGCTAAGTAACAGTGAAAGGGGCTGTGCAATTTGCAATCTGGGTGCAGAGGACTGCTCTCTAATAAGATTACTTTAACTCTGTTAAGTGGCAGTCTTTAGCCTTCAGGAAGCACTAACACTGTCTGTCAAACATTAACAGAACTGTGGACAAGACCTATAGCCTGGCTCTCAAAAGCGTTTCCTTTACAAGTAACTGTTTTCATGCCACAATAAATACATAATACATTTTTTAACCCAATGTTTTGGCAACACAGATACCAAAGCTAACTAACATACTGTGAGATGGGGTGGAATATCGGTGAAATATTAGGCAACCTTTCTTGTCCTGGTGTCTTCTCATTGTTTAAGTGTCCCTTTAAATCTTTTCTTAATCATTTGTTTAATAATTTCTAATAATATTTAAACTTTGTTGAATCTTTTGACAAGACCCAGTAGATCGTCACCTCCTGGAGTAGTGCTGAACAGAGTCCCTCCGGGAGTCGTAGAGTAGTCCTGGGGCATGTGGGCAGCATCGTGGATGGTGACCCGTCTAACAGCCGGGATATCTCGGCCCCCGGTGGTCTGACCTCCCGCTGACATCTCTCACAACACTGGGTCGGTTTGTGCTACTTAAACGCCACAGACGGGGGAAAGTTGCTTAAAGCGTGAAGGACGCTACGAAGCTACAGAAAAGTTAACTTGTGCCACCGCGTGCTGTGAGCACATCCAAAACAACCCAGGGCCCTCCTTCAGAACATCACGTGGAGCGGAGAGCTGTGATTGGCTGAAAACAGGGGCGTCACAACACGTGGAGGTTGTAGTTCTTCCTGATCTGCAGGCTGCTCAATCGACCACAGATAATACTTCTAACCAGGGTTCAAAATTAGCACCGTTTACCAGCCAAATGCTGGTGAAAAATGCAAGTGGCTGGTAGATTTGCTTCACCACCTGATGGTAATCTATTGAGTGGCTGGTAATATTTGAACATTCACTAGCCATTTGGCTGGTGGACAAAAAAGTTAATTTTGAAGCCTGCTTCTAACCCTTCCAGAATAAATCTATGGTGGACAATTATATGTAAACTTTTTCATGCGATTAAACAATATGTGTAATCATAGCAAACATAGAGTACAACCCAATCAATATATAAATAAACTATATGTAAATTCTTATGACGTTTCCTAAAAGAATAGTATCAAGACAGTGTCCAGGTGGTATACTTCCAATTAAAAGCTAGTGTAAACTTAACTGTTAGTCAGTACAGCTGAACATGTAAAATCTGAGATTTGTCTAATGCAAAAAGGTAAAATTTACATGTATCAACATATAGGGAAAATAAAGCTTCCAATATTAAATAATAATGAATTAAAAAAAAAATTCAGTTTCAAATGGAGCAGTTTTTCAAGGAAATTGGAAATCAACGACTGCTTATAAACAAAAAAAAATTGTAAAGTTCTTTCCAGAAGACATGTTTGAAAAAAGAATTAGGATATTTTGGACCCATACCTACAATGAAGTTTACTGAAAAGAGAGATGATAATGAGGTTCACCGTAAACCAACACTGAATACACAACAGTCCAGGTAGGAATATTAAAGCAAAAATATACAAAACTTTTTACAAACACAGGACACGACATTTATGTCACATCTTTGTTTATTAATTCTTGTAAATGGTTTGAGCTGGTGTACAGGGTAAGATGATCTATACATATCTTCATGTCAGAATGACAATGATTGAAAGGCTTAGTATAAGGTACAGTATATGTTTGTTTATCCTCTCTCCAGGACAATACAAAAGAAAAGAAAACAAGTGGTCATAGCTACAAAGCCTCTACATTCCCCATGATGTGGGCGTTGGCCTACTCTAGATAATGCTTAAAGAACATCCATAACAACTCTATGAGGGTGCATAGCATTCTAATGAAATAGATTTTGTCATATATTTATACATATATTTTCATAAAAACATTTTTTTGTGCATGTGCGCAGTTGCATTCCTTAGGATAGAGTAATATGATATTGCGTTTACATTGTCATGTATCCATTCTAAAGGAGTATAGATGATCTCTATTCTTTCGCGACAGTTACAATTTTACAATACTCTTTTCTTTTTTTTACATCGCCAAAGGTTACACGTCCTATCAAGTCACAAGCCCCGTAAAACTTTCTCTCTCCTTCCCCGATCCAACAAAGTTTGGAACCAAGCACCATCTCTCTCTCTCTCACACACACACACACACACACACACACACACACACACACACACACACACACACACACTTACTTTCCGTACAACACAAACATGGTGGAGTTGAAGTTGAGTTTAACATAGTGCACAGGCTCAGTTTAATTCAGTCTGCAAATCCAAAATTATTGTTTTTATTATTATCAGCATTATCCACGGACTGAAAAAGTGGATTTCCATTCAAATTAAACTAGTTCATACATCATTTCACTTAGTGGCCAAGTGTACATTTCCTCTGGATTTAAAATGGATCAATATCTGGTATTTTAACTGTGATCTAAACAACAGGATAATGACTGTTATAATAATAAAGTTATAATCCTTAAGATTTTAGTCCTGGTTGATTTGGCGCCACCAAGTGTGTTTTAATAATACAGCTCCCAGAGTTGCATTTGATAAGACGTGTACAGTCCACTGGGGGCAGCAAGCACACTTCAAGAGGCTGTTAAGCTCATGGGCAGGATTTTAGAAATACTGAGGTCACAAATCCTATCCTCCCTAACGAAATCCTCTAACACATTTTTGATAATCAACCACAGAAAAGTTTTTTCTTGCAGCTGCTTATTAGTGTAATGTCCAATAACATTTGCTGTAAATTGTATCTCCAACATGATAGCCTAAATAGGTTTCAACATTTTTCTCCACACACATTTTTAAATGGTAGCTACAGCCTTTGTGGCTACTTTGTCAGAAATGACAAAGAGGAGCAACTTGTGTATCTATTTAAAGCACAAGCTTAAAAAAATGCCATTAAGAGTATAAATACGAGGTTTGGAATCCTAAAATGTCAAGGATTATGACTTTAACACACAATTATGCTTTTATTTTTTTAAATGCCAACATCTAACCTATTTCTTGCGCTGATACAGTACAAAATGTCATATCGCGACTAACTAGTCACTTTGGAGATTGAGATTGAGGGAGTCACTGGCCTCCATCATCCAAAAGATGAAAACTGCATCCATCCTGCTAGTTAAGATTTAGACAGTGTAAAGATAAAAATCTTGTTTGTCCTCTGGTAGGTGGATTCAAGGCTCAGAAGAGCAGCTGAATTAAATAAGATTAAGGAACGGGCCAAAAGAGGTAACTCAAATAAAATTGAGTTGATTGCAGCTACTGCAATCAATGAAGGAAAATGAGTTTTACGTTATTTTAACGAAACTGTCTTGTTTAACTTGGTGCACTTCTTTGCAGTTAGTAATGCTTCACTAAAACCTTTTGGTTCATTTTTCTTCAACGTCACTTTGCCTCCCCAGGAGCTGAGCAGCAGAGAGGAGGGCTCTGCGCACAAATTTGCATGTACAGGGCAAAGAGCTGAGTGATTACTGACATTCTCAATACTTTGTCTCCTCTTATTTGAACCAAGGAGCTCCCCACCACACACACACACACACACACACACACACACACACACACACCACCCTGCTCCATACAGTACGTTGCACCCCTAAACCCCCGTGCATCCCCATCCCGCCCCAACACCAAAGTCTTATTCAGAAGCACTCGCTTTGTGTCTCGCACTTGTCTTTAAAGGAAGGACTCAGAACTTAAAAAGGAGAACATTTTGATTCTGACAGAGCAGAACTGAAAACCTGAGTGGAGTAACATTTGAAAACATGTGATATGTAATAAACATGTGCTATATCGGATGAGGCTCTCAAGTGCACGGACATGGAAAATATGTGCATTTGTGTGATGTGTAACTAATGTATTCATTCATTCATTCATTCATTCATTCGGTGTCTCACTCATTCAGGCTACAGTAGCATTTACAGTACTTAAATATTGTGTTTTGATTTTCAGGAAATGTGTGCTACTATGATATGACCCCTTCTTAGTGCTGCCGTCAGGTTTCTGCATAAAGGAAGTGCTTCAGAGATGAAGAGAACAACGGGTGGTTTACAGTGATATGTGTAGTGTATGAAAATAGTGAAAGACTAAGTACAACTTACATCACTCAGAAAAAGAAAATGGAGCTAGGTGGTTTCCACCTTACGGCAGCAGCAGACTCCTTGATAGGTATCGGTGTATTAAGTTAACATATCCTGGTTTATATTTTGCTACGTTAGGTGCTGAAAAACAAACAATCCCTCTCAAGCCTCCACAGTCCCTCCCTGCTACAGCTGAATCTTGCATCCTCTCTTGACTCATTCAACCAGTTAGATAGAAGCACAGCTGCCCAATGCCAAACTCGACTGCTTTTCATCCAGACAGAGTTTCTGTCTTCACTGAGGAGTTCATTTACAAGTTTCAGTTCCAAATCCTTCACGTAGATATACAGAACCCTGGCTTCCATCTTCTGTGTTCTCGTTAGGTATTATTGCGGTGGCAAACTTCAAAATATAACACTCCAACCAGGCAACTGCTATTTCATGTGTTTCTCATTATGTATGTGTATATGCATGTGTGTGCTTTTGTATGTGTGTCTTCACAGTTCACGAGTCTGGGGTCAGTGTTAATAAGACAATCACAGTGCTACCTGTTTGTCATCGCTGCACAGTTCCTATCACAATCACATGTTGTACTGTAGTAGCATCATGCTATTTCACACTTGCTACCATTGAATCCTCCAAATCACTACATCCTCACATGAATCATCCTCCGTGTTTTTCCGTTCACTTTGTTTCAAATGACGACAGTGAGGTGCTACAGCCATTGCAAACAGATAAAGAGGGGAGCACACACAACGTTCTAGCATTAGATGGAGGAGCTATAAATGCTGATGAGGCCTGTGATTTTACTGCATATTGACTGAGGCTACTGATAAAGATTGTGAATCAAGATGATGCGCGCTACTGGGAGAAATGACAGAAGAAGGTAGAAAAGGTCACTAGGAAGGAAAACGTCGATCTTTGTGTTGTGGAGCTGCTGCACAATACAATCAAGCAACCAACCCCCCTTTTCCAAAGAAAACACGAGGGGTGAAAGAGATTCAGTTCTCTACCATGGTTAGACAATACTTCCAAACCCAGGTGCATAAGTTTCCGAAGAAACCAAAAACACAAAACAAGCTTCATCCACAAAAGGAAAAAGACGTCAGCACACGCAGACAGGAACACTCACGAGCAGGGGAGCACAGCAGCTTTCTCATTCCAGCACTGAGCTCGCTGTGAAATCACCGGGCCAAAGAGCCAATCACAAGGCAGGGCTCAGCGCCAAGCCTGAGGCAAGAAACACATGCGGCAGAGAAGAATACACGCACACATACGCACACATACACACACTGACACATGTCCACGAAGCATAGAGTGCATATATCACATTGAGAATAATAAGGGAAAGGGTCCAGTGAAAGAAGCATGGGTAGGCTCAGCAGAAGCTTAGCTGTATACAGAAACCATCATTTGCGGGACCTTTTTTTTTTTTTTTTTTTTTGGCTGTAGTGTTATTGACTCAACTTGCAAACACAAACCACTCCAGTTGGGGGGAATAAGGTCCTTAAAATGGCCTGCGGCCCAAGCGTGGGCCAGCCCCTACCTTGTACCCCTTCAGTTTGTAGATAATGACAGTTCAAAAGGTCAAAGGGCATGCACCAGCAGTCATCATGCGATTACAGTTCACAGGAAGCACGTTTTTTCTTGGTTGTTTTACTGACATTTATGTTATTTTTTGTAAAAAAAAAAAAGAAGAAGATTCATGCCTTAGTCTAGTTGATATTTTTCTTTACAAATGTTTATAAAACTACAACTTGAACTCCTCTTTTTTTTCCCCCACTGTCTCTTTTCATTTGTGGTGCTCCATGGTCACACATTGAGGATGATTCTGTCTTTGTCATTTTGTAGTTTGCACTTCTTAGTCTTTGTCTTACTCTTCCTCTTCTCCCCTTGCTCATTTTCTTCTGCGGTCTGGTTGTGTTTTTGTGGAGGATGATTTGGCAGTGGCTTTCCGGTCCTAAAAAAACAGAGACAGACACGTTTTACACACAAAACACAGGCAAAATTAATTTGGCCTTCCAAAAACTATTATCAAAGTGTACTGAATGCCAAATCTGGGGTTCTAATTTTGAACATAAATGAAAAAGAACAGCGTGTGAGAGACTACTGAGCTCTAACAGAGTCCAATATGTTGTCATACAGGCTTCTATCCAAGCACTGGGATGCACAAGTGCTTGTTGTGTGTCCCGTACCTGGAGGACTGGGTAGTATGTGTATTTCAGTGTTTAACTCTCCGCAGACTGGTGCGCTGCGCTGACTGAGCACCCTTTTTCACATCCACCCTCACCTGGAGCAAGGAGGGAGGGAGGAGGGAAGGAAAAAACACTTGGACCAGTTAACTGTTGAAGCCTCTACATGTAACCAGAGCAGAAAACTAACGTGTCTGTCCGTCGGCCAGCCACTGTGGCTCGCTGCAGTCCCAAAATACCAACAACAAACGATGACAATGATGATGGCAATGTCTCACTTTTCTACTAAACACTCATTTTGTACAACTATGTCTTGCAGTTTTTGATATATGGATGTCTAATTTCTTAATTTTTAGAATCCAAATTATCATTAACTCAGAATTCATTGTGGGTCTGTTGACAAAATGCTTTTAACCAACACTACTGTTAATTTCCCACCCTTTGTGCCAGGCTATGTGACTAATTCACAGTCATTTGCTTGGGGTTAACAGTGTTTATGTGTGAATATGACTCAGTGTAAATAATGAAAACACAACTGACTCACCTTTCTGGCAAGCACGCGTCCGTGTTCATCAACAAACTGCGCCTCAGCAGCATAGTCCTCTTTCTCCTCTCTCTGTGCAAGAATAACACAATTTACATGTGAACAGCAATTCATAGTACTCATTTTGCACGGCAATATTTTTTTGGCAATCAGAAATGTGAAACAAAACCAAAAAGTATTGGACATGGCAGATATTCCCCAATGTGTTGCATCACACAACACATAATTCTGGTTGCATTCTGTGACTTCATCAAAATAATCGATTTTGATGCTTGTTGAGTTCTTAAGTGAGACTAAATTTGTTGATGGTCGTGAGCAAAAAAAGAATCACATTGAATATGTCATTGAATCAGATAATTTAAAAAAAAAAACGTAAAGGGATGGACAAAGGTGTTCCCCCTCCAGGCGCAGGAAGCAGCGGGTGGTCGGCAACCTGACCTGGCCCCGCCTCTGCTCCTGTTCCCAAGCACGTTGGCCCGCCTCCTGGTGAGAGAAGCCCAGCCCCTTGTCAAAGGGTTGCGTGCCCTGCAGGAGGCGCCCACGCAGCACATGAGAGTAACCCGTGTCACACACCGGAGTCAGCAGAGCCTCCTGGGCCACGCGCAAGCCTGGCACTCTGCCGTCACGTCCTGATGACACCGAGCCCACCCAGCCCTGCAGGGAGTCCTTGTCCGGTAAGTAGGGTTGAAATGCTCCGCCTCCCACCACCCTGGAGAGCAAAATCCAAATAAAGCAAAAGGAGAGAGAGAAAAAGAAAGTTTTGTTGCCATTTTGAGTACAGACAGTTGAAAACAACCAACAACGTGGTCAGTTTGACTACAGTTATAACCGACGTACTGGTTGTCGCCATTGTGCTCCGGAGCCCGACTCAGTCCCGACACCTCACACCGCTGGGCATACACCTGCTGGCCTGCAACAACAGAAATCCCTTCCACTGAACCCAACCCTACACCTCCACCTCCTCCTTTTGTTCCTCCTCCTGCTGCGAGGACCTCCCCTCTCCTCCCATCCAACCTCTGACCTCCCAGCTGGCCGTTTAGGTTGACCTTAGGAACGGCGCCACTGGCTCTCACCCTGTCCCATTCTGCCAGTACAGTTGCTGGCTCCTGTGGCGCCTCCTCCTCCTCAACCTCCCCTCCTTCCTCATCCTCCTCCTCCTCCAGCTCCATGATGGAGCCACTGGCCCCACTGGCTGTACTGCCCGGGCGACCCAAGCTGCAGGGAAGGGAGAGCGTGGCGCCCTCGGAGTCATCAGCCCGACTGCTGCCCTCTAGTGACGAGTCCTCCACTGTGACCAACGAGGGGCTGACCCCTGCTGGCCACACCTGAACGTCCGACATCTCCATTAATGTGTCTTCCTCGGTGGTGGCGATGGGGGCACACTCGAGGCTGGAGACTTCCTGCCAGTAGGGCTCTGCGCCCAGCGGGGAGGGCAAACTGTACTGCATGGAGGCCGGGGACAGCAGCTCGTCCTGCACCAGCCCATAACCTGAGGGAAGACAGGGGCGAGACAAGAGAAAGACTAACACCACACAGGCATAGCCAGGGGGAGGATGAGGAGGTGGTGGATCGACTGTTTCTCCATCCCATGAGGAAACAGTGGGGCTCAGCCCTGTCCCAATATACCAACAAAGAGACTAGAGTCTGTCTTTATAAAGCCACTAATTTAGGATTGAGATATCCTTCAATCGATTTCATTCAAGTTGAGAAGCAAGATATATTGAACCAGCAATCTGACTCCAATAAATCCCAGGCAGAATGTTTTGTACTACTTTCAGTTTGAAAGATAGAGCACAAGAACAATACTGGTCTTTCACTCTGAAATCAGCTTCCTTTTTCTTTCTAATGTTGTTTTGTCTGACGGTTGATGTTTGTGGGTTTGACCCAAGCACTTTACGTTATTGTCATTGGGACACAGCAATAAGAGTGAGGTGAGGGTCAACGGGGTTTGGTGTATCACCCATTATCTATGAGGTGAATGGTGCAAGGCTCTGTGTAAGAAAGTGAATCTGCAGAACATACACTGTGTTCCTTGATAAGGGACAAAAGGTGAGCTAGATTTATCCAGCATACTGATTGCGGGGTTGGCACGATATAACTGTATCATTAGTACCATCTGAGAAAAGTATTCCAATTTGATTTTAGTATTCTGATTGAAACTGGAGTTCATAAAGAGGGTGATTGGCAAAAATGTTGACAAAAGCTGTTGCATTTACATACAGCCAATAATGAAATTACACTATTTAAAGGAAGTGCTGCACATTTGAAATATGGCCATCACAAATATGCATGTTCTACTTTGGCGGGGTGCTGTAGTTTGTTAGGAGTGAGAAAACGATATCCCAGCAGCTGTGACACAAATACCAAAGCTGTAACAAAATTATCGTTCCAACCCTTGTCCCACCTTCCTGATTGGGAGTCAGCAGCATCTTGCAGATTCTGCAGAGGAAAATGCAAGTTACTGTTGCTCTTGCATTGTCATGCATTTATGTGTGTCTGCATCCCAAGCATCCAAATAAAGTTCATTGCGCACACACACACACACACACACACACACACACACACACACACACTCTTAAATCACATACACACATTAGACAGACCTTTAATCTTTGAAAAGTTTTTTTGTAATTGACTTTTCCTGTTAATGAAGGCAGTTTACATTATTACATTTCATTCTAAACTGACGGGGTCATTTTTAAAAACGTACCTGGTTCAGCGTGTGTGATCTTGTGTTATTCTGCTGAGCCTTAGCAACCCTGCCTGAGATTCAGGACTTAATTGATTGTAATTAAATAAACTACATTATTCGGCTAACAAACAATAGTCAAACAACCTTTATATCATTAAATCTAGAATTACACTTTATATAGTAAGCAATGTATAAACAAAATACTTTTTACACACTGTTGGCTGCTTGACAATACATTTTTGTTCTACTTTGAGTCCATTATCGAGACGTCATTCATTGCAACAACACTAGCAAAGTATGCAGAGGCACATTATATTCAGTGATCATTTTTTAAAATTATTTTTCTATTAATTTCAGGGCAAAACAAATATGTGTGTGTAATCATTATATTATAATTCACATTCACATCAAAAATTATATTTATATTTTTGATTTATAGTGCATGCAGTATAACAACAGCTTTGTTATATGAGTTTGAATGTCATTTAGGTTAGGTAGTCTTTTGATACGTTCTTAAGATATGCAATAAGTCTTTCCACAACAGTTTTTTATTTCTTTAGTTCACTTTTTAGAATTTGATTCAGTGGTATTTTCATGCATTAGCTATTATCAAAGTCTAACATGGTTAAATGTCTAACTATTAAAAGTAAATTTAGGTATTCAGTATTTAAACTAATATACTTATAATATATGTGTGTTCTTTGGTGATATTTGAAGACAGTAATACTCTCACAGTTTTCTACATGTGACCGGTTTAGATTGGGGATTGCATGATTACTCTTAAGTAAAGAAATTTCATAAATTGTTGCATCAATGAGTTCAGATGAATGAAATCAGGTGAAATTGATCAGTAAAGGAGTACTTCACCCAAGACCAGAGTTAGGATGCGTTCACACTGTTCTGCTTTAGAGCCCAAATCCACTTTGGAGTGCAAGTTTTCAATGAACAGCAAGGTGTGATGTCACCTTGTGTATCAAGCTCATAGGTTAAAACCACAAACATCTGAAACTAAACACAGGCTTTATAGTAGCTTGGCTGAGATGGGGCTTTCAAGGAGCAACCCAAGGTGTAACGTCCCTATTGTATTGATTGAACTTCTCCTAACCAGGCCCAGACAGAGAAAAGGGAATTTGTTTGTACGAATCAATTAGTTACAGCTCATGTGTCTGATGACTATTGTGTCACTCTGAGGCAGTACATCAACTATAGCTATCAACTATATAGGAAGTTTACACTTCCATTTATTTGAAAAGATTTTTTTTGTACTTTGATCATGGTTGTGAATTAATATGATTAGGCTTAAGAATATAATCCCAAGGGATGCTCTCTGTGCATTTACAGTATGGAAACTGCCGTAATGTAGAACTATGGAATCAGAAAGGAAGAGGTATCGCTACCTGGTTACTGTGCATGATTAACCCTATAGTTAAGCATAGCAACTAGATCCTCAGAGAGGTTTGGTTATTATTATTATTTTTTTAGAAAAGCTGACACAACGCAGAAACAACTGATGGTGTATTTATCCAGTAAGTCACTGCTATGGGAAGAAAATGATTACGTGAAACAATATAGCAGAATCTACCTTACCTGACCTGCCCAAACATGCATTTTCTATTCTCAGATTTTAAATGCTTCCAGGTCAAATTAATAAATACAGATACGTTTACCTGCACCTGTTCTACCATAATCAAATTCACGTAGCAAATCAGATTTTTGTAACTAAACAAAATGGAATCAATAACAACTCTAACCAGTAAAAAAAAAGTATGTATTAAAGGGTGAAATACCTCTTTACTGTATAAGCAATTATCTCTGAGATGTTGTACTAATGGACATAAATGTGAGCATGTGTGTGTTTCTGGGATGGTACAGGGCCGGGGTGATGAGATGTGGCGTCAGAATGAGGTGAACAGGGGGTAATGAGTCAGAATTAGAATGAGAGTTAGAATGAGTTAGATGGATCTGGGTTAGCCTTTCCCTTCCCTCCTGCTATTTTAACACAAACACACACACACACAAACACACACACACACACACACAGGTGTCAAAGGCACAGCATGTAGTGAAGCACAAATAAACTCCACAGAAATTATCATGGTACAAGAAAACAAACAGACCAAAAACAAAGGCAGCACACTGCACAGCACGCTATTCACTTCACCACCGTACACGCACACACATATATACACACAATACTGCACTCATATTAACATATAGATGAGGACACACACTTTTGGCTCACAGGTGGGCCTCAAATGCACAGAAATAATCAAACACACCTAAACACACCTCACAGCAATATCACTGCTGGCAGATAACATTCAGACAATGTTAACAGTTAGTCCGTCATCAGACTTGGGCAAAACATAGGTTACGAAAATCGAATTAAATATCTAGATTTAGATTGATTTTAATTTCAAAATTTGAGTAAAAGAATATATATATATATATATATATACACACACACAGGATACAGTATATATATATTAAGAGAAAAAGGTGTCAAAACTAGACCCAATGTATAACGTCCTATAAAGACCATACTGAGTCCCATTTATCGAACACTAAGAATAATTTACACAGTTAGTAATTTTGCCCATGAATAAAAGACATCATGTCACAGCAACATTGTACATTGAACATTATGTGCTACGCAGCAGCTGACCATGTGTTACAGCGTAGCATTTAACAACACACCATTTATTTTACAGGTAATGAAAAAAAACAAATATTTATTTGTTAATATAGCATTAAAAAAAAGACTGAGATACACCCACTGAACAGAGAAAATATTTTACACTGTGAAGAAAACTTCGTACATTAAAAGCATGCCATGCACATAAAGATGTCAGAATCAAAAACAGCAAACTTCATTTGGTTCGAGAGGAAACTCCTCACTCACACGTCCAGACAAACATTGTCTGGAGTAGACCTGGGTTGAAATATATTTTAAGATATTGTTTTAAACTGAGCATACTTTATCTTGCAAGGCATTTCAAACACTGCAAAAACAAGATATAATATTCATTCATATAAAATCCTTGCCAGCTGAACTAAACCAAACGTTATATTCTTGACTTTCTCTGAATGCTAACAAATTTAGTTACAATTAACTACAGCCCAGGTCTGAAAACACACTCACACACAAACTATCACACACACACACACACACACACACACACACACACACACACACACACACACACACACACACACACACACACACACACACACAGACACACAAACAGATACTGTAACAGCAAAGCATGCGGCATGCACATGCACAAACTGTAGTACAGACACAGAGCTGGATTGAGAGAGGAGGAGAGGGTCCCCGCTCGACTGAACGAGGGAGGAGCGCGGGAAAACAAGATGACAAGAGAAGGAGGAGGCCCAGAGGTCAACATGAGGTCATATGAGGTCAGAGGTCGGACAGGAAGAGCTGTGAGGAGGAAGAGCAGGAGAGGGGAGGAGGAGGAGCAGGGCGGCTGGCCAGCAGATATGACATGTCATAGGTTCAGAGACAGACTGAAAGTAGGACGGAGAGAGGTTGTCCTGAGCAAAAGACACAATTTCGAGACCGCTAGAACATTGCAGTTATGTTACAATGTCTGCTGTCAATCAAGCTTAGTCTGAAGTAAAATTCTGTCTTGTTCTCAAGAAAAGAAAGACAAAGATAGAAAAAAAGAAAATAGAAAGAAAGAAAGAAATAGACAGAAAGAAAACACGGAGGGACAGAAACAAGGTATGAAGGCCCAGAGCACACTATCATGTGTACTAGCGCCATTTTTGACTAGTGTATCCATCCCAGACACAGATGTATGCACACACACACACACACACACACACACACACACACACACGCATGTATGTGTGCACACACTCAACAGACACACGTATACACATGTAATCCAAACATCTTTAAACATCCTTAATTGAAAATCAGAAACTACCCATGTATTGAGTTTTTTCTTATCCGGCCTTTAAATATTTCAGTTACTTTAAAAATCCTGTCAGTAATAGCATTAGGGAGTTATCCTCGTTTCTCATATGAAGTAAGAAGAATAAGAACTGTCATGTTTAGGGCTCAAGTATGAGGTGTGAAAAACTGAAAATAAATGACTTGTGCCCTAGTGAGGCGGTGGTAGTGCATGCTGCAAAAGGCCGGGTTCATGGTGGGAGAATGACACCATTCCTCAGACCTCAAAAACATCATCTGAGATTCATCATCATCATCATCATCATCATCATGTCATGAGCAGCAAACCACCATGCAGCCCGAGTTCCCTTCAACTTACCCCTTCTGAAAAACGGGGGTCTAATAACTCGTGGCTTGTGCACTAGGCGTGGTCGCCTTGTGTCCGTGACCTCTTGTGGAGCAACAGAAACAAGGTAAAATGGCTGTTACCCAGACTCAAGGGAAGCAGGGAGGTTTTCAGAGGTGGAAAGTAAACGAGTAAACAGCTCACCTTATTGAGCCGAAGAATTTTGTCTCAGATTTTTCGTAGTGCTGACTTTATCAGCAGTGGTGACCAATACATTTGTTTACAAAATGAAGCGTTTGAGTAAATAAATCCTGGGGGCATAATTGTGAAATGGAATCACAGTGATTTTTAAGCAACGTGGAGAGGTTATTTGTTCTAGTGAATAAATATTCATAATCATATTGAATATTCTTGTAATAATCAGTAGTTTTTTTTCATATTATTTCAACCATTAAATTCCTATTCCTTATGAACATATATACTGTATCTGCAAATTTGACCAAGTACACCAAATACTGTACTTGGCAATAAAGAACCTGAGCCTCTGATTAACTTTACTTTACAAATTCTGCTTAAGCAGGACATTTCTTTAAACTTTCCATTTCTGATCGTTACAGATCATCATAATCAGTCTTGCCATGAATATACTGAGTATTTATTCCATATTAATTTCATTTCATAATCAAAACTTTAATAACAATCCAAACTTTTGCCATTTATCTTACATATCTTGAATGCGGAATCATTTCCATTCTTAAAACAAATGGATTCATAAGTTGCAATAGAAAAAAAGTGAAATTATCTAATCTTGGTGATAGATTAGCTTTAAATTAACTAGGTGTTGAGACTAAATACAAGAGTTAGCAGTCTACAGTTTAAATGTAGCGGGGTAATTCGCTGTTCATTGATATGAATGACTATTGATTTGAATATTGCATGTCTCGTGTGATGTTTGATGTGTTTATGGCGTCTTACCATTGAGGACACTGGGGGACAGCAGGGTGGAGTCGCGGCTGCCTAGTCGACAGGCACCCTCCTCTGGATAACCTGGGACTGGCTGTGGAGCCTGACCCTCTAGAGATGTTACAATGTCTGCACGGTCAATGTTTTTCAGAGCCGTGTACAAGCTCTCCACTGAGAGGGAAACACACGGAGGGGAAGTGGGAGACAGAAAACGAAGAGATGTAGACCAATAAGTAAGTATGTGTATGAGGACAGGGAAGTCAAGAAAGATCGGAACACAGAGAGCATTCACTTTGTGCTGCCATTGATAAAAAACAAACAATCCAGCAGCAAATAACATCTGTGACTTACAGCAGTTTGTATGTACTGATAAATGAATACTACAGTATTGAAGTAGCTAACATTACATTAGCGATATACAGTAGTGTCTGACTTACTCTTGGCTCTTTTGCCTTCTCTGCTGGCCCACAGGTTGAGCAGGGCAGAGCTTTGGTCCAGCAGGGAGTTGGGATTCTCCACACGGATCCTGTTGATGTCGTCCACACTAAACTGAAGCTCCCGTGCCAACTCTAACAGACAGACAGTCAAAGTAGATATAAAGATACGTACAAAAGCAGACAGATATCGTAGATACATAGCTTGTTTTGTTTTTTATATTACTAACCTGCCCAGCTCAAACCCAGCTGTTCAGATATGATGTTGATCTTGATCTCAGTTCTCTCCATGGCATTGACTGTGGCTAAAATGAAAAAAAGATAAAAACAGCCACATTAGAGAAAACTAGCTGGCATGCCAGCAGTGTCAACAAGAGAAATAAGAGTACATTTACTGAATTGTACTCATAACGCTAATTAAGATTTATAAATAAATAAATAAATAGAGTAAGTTTAAGTCACAATTTATTTGGACAGCCGAGTTGATATTTAAGTGACTATAATTTGGGACTTAGTGGACAGATAATATCAACTTTGGACCATCCAAATGTGTGTTATTGACAAATACTCAAATACTGCAGATAGTTGCTATTCGATTCTTAAAATTTCCTTTTTTGTTTCAATAAATCTTCTGTCCTTAAAGACTTGACATTAACTTAAGTTGCTATTAAATGTGTTAATAGCAATACTTACCTTGACAAAAAGGATTGCTCTGTTGAAGGAAATAAGCAATACCCTTTGGGTTTTGTCTAAATAGTCTTCAGGGTTAACACACCATATGGGCAGGGGAGGTTAGAATTTGGGGTTCATTCAGGTGCTAGTCCCACCAATCAAAGTAGCATTCAGTAACCATTTCAGAGGGACTGAGGTGCAATATAGCAGCACTGTGTGATAGACAGAAAAGGCCTTTCTTCTTCAACCCACCACCCGCCATCAGCAATGTTTAAACCAACCAGAATGGCCATCTTGACTGCATACTTTTACCACAGGCCAATCAATATAAGGGCTCCTCTGTCTAGCTCCACTGCGAGGTCCTGCCCATTCCCAGTGCTAAGCTACAGTGCTAATGCTAACAGTGTCTGCAGCCATGCCATTGGAAATCGCAGTGGAGACACTAGCGCCATGCAAACCAATCACAGAAGTCATTCATCTAGTGTCATAGCTAACGGGACACTCAACACAGAAAAGACTAATTTGCCATGTGCCATGGTGCCATTTTGGATCAAGTTGGGGACGGCTGCTAATCTTTTGGTCACACAATCAATATGATTTCCTCTAACTGCACTGCAAAGAACTCTGGGACATACTGTAGAGCAGTGCATTGCATTCAAGGCTTGGTCTTTGTGCCATGCGTGCACGAGAAACAGGTAAGGGAAAATAGAGATGGCAGAGTGGGAAGCAAAGGGTTGTGGGTAAAGGGGCGGTGCAACATTCAGTGCCCATCTCCAATGTGTATAAATCAGGAGAGGGCTGAAGGCCAGGCAGGGTAGGACTCACCCACACCAGGCTCGTTCAGTGCACTATAGCGCTCCCTCAGGGCGAGGGGGGTTAAGGTTCGCCTGCGCTCCTCACTTCCAACAACCTAATAAAAAAAAATAAAAACAAAAAAAAAAATAACATTATCATTTAATTATAATTATTGTCTTAAGTGTCATTCATGTAGCACTTTTTAATAGTTTAACACCCACTGTTTGTCCCGCAGGACATAAGCACTATAGAAAAAAGCTTTGGCTGAAACATTAGACAAATATGAGCATGTAATATATGTATCAAAAGGTTGGACTTTCATCTTTTTGGTTATTGTGGTCATTTTCAAACAGAGTGCTCTGTGGTAACAGGACGTTCAATGCACAGCAGAGTATACAAGTGAAACCGTAGAAATATAGAATCTCCCTACCTTTAAAGCAGTCTAACAAGGCAAAAAATGCATGGGAACTAAACTCATCGAAAGGATCTAACGATCAAAAATAGTCCATCTGTTTTCATTTAGGTGGACCACCCCGATAAGGGGGAGGTGTTTAATGGGTAAAGCAGTGCTGCATATTGTTTTATTATTTATTTCTCCAAACATAATTTGAATTGCATGTATAATGGTATTTGTTGAATGAATGAAATTTACTTTAACAATCACCTTGTGTTAGTTTTGTTAAATTGAAAATGTACTGTATGTATGCAGTACTGGCATTTTGCCACTTTGCAAAAAAAAATCTTTAGTTTATTTAAAATCAGAGATAGATTAATATTGTACACGATTTCAACCTAGGATAATATTCAGCATTTCAAATATTGGACAAGCCACATTATCAAATGAGTTTCTCCATTAGTAATAAGTGGAATATACAGTATGGCCTTACTGTCCTCTAGCCAATTAGGTGTGGAAGTAATGGCTGAAGAAATCCCACCTCAGATATCACACTTTGTAAGTGAGACATTATAGCCAATGTAGCTATTGTGTTATACTTTACAGAAAAACTAACCACTTACTTAAAGAATGTCACAACCTCTGTCTTATCAAGCAGATGGAAGTCTAGGGAAATTCAAGAACAAAAGTTTGCTTGTTGGGAGGTGTTTGCCAGCAAGTTCTTACCTTGACACAGGGTGGCATGGTTATGTTCAGGTTACACAGTACGTGCTGTGTGTCCTCGTACTTGGTGCACTTCCGCAGAAAGGACAAAAACCCAGCGGCCTCCTTGTTGCTATCTCGGACCTAACATAGAGAAATGACGGGCAGAGAGGAGAAAAAAAAGAAAGAAAGAAAGAAAGAAAGAAAGAAGGATATGGACAGATAAAATGAAGGAAAAGACAAAACCAGATGGAGGAATGGAACAGAGAAGGGTGAAAAAAAGGAGTAAGCAAAGAGAGACGGAGCAAGAAACGAGGTGAAAGAAAGGGACAGGGAAGGAGACAGAGCATGTAAGAAAAGAAGAGAATGAAACAGAGTGAGAGAGAGGAGGAGGAGGAGGAAGAAAAACAGATCAAAACGGGTATTAGATCCCTCCACAATGCCTTGAACATGTGGCGCAGTAACATGGGACGAGAAGCAGGGGGAAACAGGGATGGAAGCAGTCCACAGGCAGGCGAGAGGGAGAGATTTACCTGCACACTTTACCTGGACGTCTGTCAGACCAGACAGTTACAGAGTGACCATGAGAGAAAGAAAGAGAGACAGTGAGACAGGCACGTACAGACACGCAAGGCCGCAAGAAGGAAGGCAGGCAAAGAAAGTGAGGGAGTCACAGGACATGCAAACAATTACCCAAGAGAGTCGACAGGTAGATAGGTAAATTGTTTGTTGCTTGGCTACACCATAACGAAAATATATTTATCAAAGTAGTCATCTAGCTGATACTGAACAGTAGTGTGTCACACTGACAGACACACATACACAGAAGCACACTGATAGACAAATATATAGATTATCAAATAACATGAACAAACCAATGTAAACACAATACATTACATGAATATGATAACGGATATGAATAGACATGACAAAGCACACACAGTGTGAAAACAGACTTAGAAGTTATCTGTGCAAGAAAGGGGGTTTCAACAACATCGATACAATGCAGGAGGTAAAAAAAAGACAACAAAATAACTTTTATGATCAGAAAGAAGGACTACTTTTACGGTGAATTATCTGTAACCAAAGGGACACACTTAAAAAACTGTGCACCATTACATACTAGGGAGGTGTTTGTTATTACACATTCAATTGAAATAGAAAAGTAACCACACACATCATGGACACATTTGTTTAACTTGTCATTTGTTTAAAAAGAATGATTTGCCAAACATGATTTGACTAACACACACACAAAGAAGAATGGACTGACTGACATACACAGATCAATAAATGTATCAATATATTAAAAATCCTCAATAATAATGATCTATTTTTGTTTTCTTAACCTTAAAATTAGACTTAATGATTGAGTAAAATGACGTGATTATGTATTCTAGTTTCACTGTTTATCAGGTGTATTTTACTTTCCTGGTGTGGTGTTGCTGAATAAGATCACAGCGCTGTACTGTTATCTAAACCTTTACATGCTAATGGTGAGACAAACTGTGAGACTGCCTGATAGAAATGACAGTGAAAAGCACACAAAACCACCCGGATGAACAGGTTTTTTGTTCATCAGCAGGTGGGTGCTCCAGAGGGAAACTGACTAATTGGTAAGAGGACGCCTGACCACACTGAATATGAACAACTGAACCAACAAAACCACAGTACTGTATGAATACGTAGCGAGTGATAGAAAAGCAGGCATTTGAACAGCGGAATAGAGACAGACCTTGACAGAGACAGGAAGCCTGTTATCTCTGAAGGCCTGGAAACTGAAGCTGCGAGGCTGCTGGGTGGCCTTCCTGATGGGCACGAGGTTTCCAGAACACTCCAAGTGCAGCGGCATGCCCTCCATCAGCTGCGGAAAGTTTCACAAAATGGTAAGGGTGAGAAGATAAATAAGAATAGCAATGGAGTATGAGAAATATTTGAGCCTGGTAAAACATCGGAGTGGATCGATATCATGAGACACAAACTCCTACTCCTCTGTACTGCAGAGAACGCTCTACTTGTAGGATCATGCCTCCCAAGATGGAGAAGTTTTGAGAGCAATGCCAGCAATGGTGTTAGCCTTCTTTCTTTTCATCATGCTTTTCTTGCATTGCATCTTCTAATGTATATCCTTAGTATGACTCTAGTGTAGTCACAATTACATATATATTATATAAAGTATTCTTTAGAAACAAGAGCCAATTGTTTCAAAGTGTGCATATCAATTTCTTTGTCACGTTCTAGTGACAAGATTAAGATTATATGCACTGTCTGGGTACTATGTTTGCGGTTGCCCTTCTGCAAAATGTTCCTTTGCCACTGTGCTGACCTCAATGTCACGACTGCGGGCCACTTCGGTGAAGTTTTCATGCAGCTCCAGTGTTTTGTCCATCTTGTCATCTGTCATGCAGTAACAACGCAAGCGTCCCTCACGTGCTTCATTCATCTTAGCAAAAATAACAAACTTGGCCATATATGGAACAGACATCAGCTCGCGGTACAGCAGATTGGCAAAGGTCACTGCTTCTGCCGTGCGTGGACAGTCTGTCAGCCAGAATCTGGACAAGGCAGGAGAAGAGAAATAAGAAGTGTGCAAGAGAGCAGGGAAGGAAAGCTGACTGGTAATGCATTCGTCTTGATTACCGCTGAGATGCTCACCTTGCAGAAACATTGGTGGTGAAGTTGGCACAGTTGTGGGCGTACATTAGCTTGGTGGTTCCGGTGATGTCCTCCCACTGGGCTGGTGCAGTGCCACCTGAGACACAACAACCGCACTCATTCATGCCCTGATATCCAAGGTAACAGATGCCTACATACACCCTTTTGCAGCACATATTATTATTTTATTATATAATAATCGAAAAAAATTGAAAAACAATACAAAAAGTTATTACTTTACAGAGAACACTGGCAAACTTCTTGTCTTTTGGTTTATCTTCAAAGTGGGCCCTACCAATGACACTGCAGAGGAGGCGCAAGCTGGTGGTGTCCCCCTCCCCAGCATCCCGAGGACTCTCCCGCCAGGATGGTGGCAAAGGGATGCGCAACCCGATTGGACGGTGAAATTTGCGTCTGCGTGGTTCAATGGTAACCACTGGGCTGAAGGTTGCTTGGTTACCAAGATGCCGAGTCAGCAGTTCATCAGGGATTGGCTGCGCCTGAGGTGGTGGTGGTGGGAGAAAAACTTATTAAAAAGCAGGATGCCAGACCGTTTAAAGGATATGAGGTTGAAGAAGGCTTGGTGTATAAAATAATAGTGAAAAATAAGCTCAAGCACAAACACAATATAAAAGATGCAGTAAGTATAGGTGAGCCAAAAGGATAGTACATAGGCAGGGATTAGAATTAAAGGGAGGGTACAGAAAGAAAACAGAGCAACACATGTGCAATAGACTGAAACATCAAACTCACAGCCATACTCACACATGCAACCAATTCATATTTCACACCTGACCCAACTCAGATCAGTGCATCAGCTCTGTCAGTGTGGCTCACAACTTAAATCAGGCAACTGAGGAGTGATGAATGGCTGGATAAAAGGAAAACATAAACAGAGCAGCATAAGGCAAAGCAAAACTCAGACCCATGCAATTTCCTTAAATAACATCAGTGCTGTGAAAAATCAGTGCTTTGACAAGGCAATGTAAACAATGTATGCTGAAGTGACCAAAAAAAACTGAAATGTGAACCCATAATCCTTTAATAATTTCTCTGTCATGAAGAACTAAACCAAGCAGAAGAGTTGGGTGAAAAGAGACAGTCAGCATGAGTGCCAAGTTCCCATATGTGTGTCTGTAGAGGTCTGGATGAGTGACAGTCAGCCACACATTTGCTAAAAGCTCCTGTTTGACAGGTCAAACACCATGTGTTACAAATGCTAATTTAGAAACGGGGGAGTATGGAAAGATAGGTTGAAATACTCCTCAGGCGTAGTTCTTGGCAACAATATGCAGGTTAATGTCTTGTAAAATCTTACGTTATTTTGTATTTTAAAGGCCCTAAAAAACCTATTTTCTTAATCAGTGTTTCTCAGTCAGGGTCATTTAGAACAGTTTTGGTTATATCACAAAAAGAGATTACTGCATTTCTGTTCTTTCCCTGGCTTTTCTCTATGGCTTGAAGTAAGCGGGGTGCAGTTAGAAAAAGGTGATGCCACATACTTTCTCGCACCAAGCGGAGTTTAGCAACATTCAAATCAAAACCTATTGAGTGGTTCTTGTTTATATTGCCAGCACTGACAGTAAAAGACAGCTTTTTAGTGTTAAACTCTAAATAGAAAATACCTAGCTGATTTCTTTGGCGTTCAGCCTTCTTCAGCTGCTTTGAAGTTGTTTTTTTTTTTATTTTATTTTTTTATCTTATTCTATTGAGAGTGTGCCAGATGCATTAAAGGCATTTTATATATATTTTTCTTAAAGACGAGTGCCTTGGTTTCTTCCTTGATGTCTATTGGATTTGTTCATGCCCCCTACCAAAGAGCATTGCCTTTTTATCACTAATATAAGTTCCAAGAAGCTCTCCAATCTCTTCCGTTCTTATATAAACATTGTTGCTGATGTAGTCATGAATATTTATTGTCACAGATACAAAATTAAAAACAAGTTTTAGGGACTTTAAACCTATGAAATAACCTGTATCTAATACGTAGAGGTTAATGTTTTACATCAAAAAGAACCATACCAGTGTTTTGAATACTTTAGCCATTTTCTATAACCATGCATATTTTACATTACTGCTGATTAGTGTCTAAGGCAGGGGTCACCAACCTTTTTGAAACTGAGAGCTACTTCATGGGTACTGAGTCATACGAAGGGCTACCAGTTTGATACGCTCTTCTGAAATAACAAATTTGCTCAGTTTGCCTTTAGTTATATATGATTATTAATGATTAATGATACTCATCTATGTGAAGACACTGATTACGTTAATGATTTCTCACAATAATTATCAACAATGACTTAACAAGGTGGGAAACAGATAATGTCAATATTCAATTTTCACTTTTAGAACAGGCCTGAGGGCTACTCATGTGGTCCTTGGGGGCTACCTGGTGCCCGCGGGCACCGTGTTGGTGACCCCTGGTCTAAGGCATATCATAGTGCTTTAGATTTTAAATATTTTCTTCTTATCTTTGAGGTAGTTGTTGGTTTTAGTTCAGTTTCAGCAAAAGCAGATTTGTTGTTCACTGTGATAAATTAACGAAAGCAAATGTTTACCGTAATTAAATATATAGAAACCAATGAGTATACTGTAAGAAATGTTATGCAGGAAAATGACATTTACATTTTCTACCACGATCACTATTTGCACTAAATAGGAAAAAACGTTGGATCAAAAGATATGGAATCAAAAACGGTTATACTCATAAAACAATTCATGAACTTCCTTCAAACATCAAGATTCACAGCAATAAGAGAATAAAGCATCTGTCTGCAGTCAACAGTACGCATTTTCTCTCAATGACTGACAGCACAACTCTTACATATTCAGGTTTGTCGAACAGTAAGAACATCAACTTCAGGATATGAAATCTGTCAAGTGTTAACTCCAAGAGACTGAAGGCAGCAAAAACTGGAATGCCACAAGTAAATACATTGGCATAGACCACTGAGTCACAGACTGAGAGTCAGTCATTTCTGAAAAACACCAGATTGTCTCTGTTGTACAAGCAAAATAAAAACACCCAGGCAATTATGAAAGATGTACAGGATCTGTCATATCATGTTTTTAAATCTGCAATTCCCTCCCCTCTTCATCGTTGCTGCTCATGCATAACGCTCTACTGCATGTCAGCTCTCCCCTTCTTACCTGCAGCCCCAGTCTCACTCTTTTGGTGACTGCCGTCTCAGGGAAGATGGCCTCGACATGGGGTACCAGCTTAGTGTTCAACCGGCCGCCCTCTGGACCGATCAGATCGCTCTCCTGCTGAATGCGGGAGACCACAGCGAAGTAGAGGGGGAAGTCAGTGGAGATGATCCGACGGATTCTCTTCTTCTCCAGCTCGTCTTGACTCTCCAAGTCTACGCACAAGAAACAGAGAAGAGGAAGACAGAGAAATAAGGTCAGAAATGGAAAAAGAGACACAGAGGGAACAATAAAGTGAGGAGGGTAAATAGAATGCAAGCTACACATTGTCCAGGGGAGGAAAAAAATGCTCTTCTGCATCAATGCTTAGACGACTTTCCTATTAAAAAGTATCTCCACTCTGTATCTCTAGGGTCATACATAAAGATTAAGACTGACATGCATTATCATCACACTGACCTTCATCCATGCCATTCAGAATAGTTTCCAACACTTCGTCACCATAGCGATTGCGATGTTCCTTCCAGACTGAGCCATTTTCGCTGCGGAGGACCACAAGCTCTCGGTCCCCTCGGCCCAGTGAGGCAAAGTGGGGGATTTCCACTATTACTGGCCTGTGAAATAAACAAAAAACCTTCATAAAAATCTGGATTAGAAATAGGTTCTTTAATCTTCTTTTATTCAAAACACGGAGCATGATGATTTAGTTTGAAAAATAAAACAAAATGAGGGGTGTGATATAAAAAAAACAGATTTTGTAACCTTATTAGAAAAAACAAAAAATATCCAATTTTGTTCTGTACCAATATTGTTGCTGGGATTATACCATGATTTACAGAATTATCCTGAGATAAACAGACATATTACTGTCCACTAGATGGCATAATATGGCAGAATTTATTTTCAAATGACAGAAAATATAGCACATTATTGTCATTATCTTACATAAATCCAGTGCAAGACATTCTTACTTCTAGTTTCTGTTTAAGTTGACAGTTAGCATGCATTAGCATGCGCATATAAACATCTTACAATGTAATGAAACTGAAAAATTGCGGTAGTAGAAATCACACAGACTAATTCCTATATTACCCACCAAAACATAAATATGATTTGCAGTTACTGCCAGATGCTACAAACATAAATGCACATATGGGCTAACACACAACACACAAAAGTATTTTTTTACGTGACGACCATAAAGTTGGCAAAATACAGTAAATAAACCAAGTACAAAGTTGACTGACCCAAGGAACTGCATACTTGATGGCCCTAGAGAGATGATACGGCTAGCAAGCCCCTCCCCCTCCACCAGCGGCGGAGGTGTGGTCAGTTTCTGAGGTTTGACCAAACGGCAGGTAATGCGTGTTGGTGCGGTGCAGGTTCGAGGAGGAATGATAACTCGCAGGCCGTGGTGTCTGCTGCCTCGCATGGAGCCGCCTCGGGCATCCACCATAAAACTCACCAAGAAGCTGAGGGTCAAACCGTGATACGATAATTAATCATCTTTAAACTTTGTTATCATTATCAAGATGCATTTAGCATTAAAAAAATTCTTCCACTGAATGAGACAGAAATTGATCTGGTCTCTGTCTGTTTCAGAGTGATTCATAAAGTAGAAAATCAATTCACTATGTGGTGCCCTTTTCATTTGATTGTCTTAATATGGCAGGGAAGGACAGGCCATCTGGAGTGACCACTAAGTGCAGCAAGAATGACATAATTAGACTTTAAAAAGAGCCCCATGCTGTTTGATCTTGCATTAAGGGAGTTTCATGCAAGTGTATGTGTGTGTGTGTGTGTGTGCGTGTGTGTGTGTGTGTGTCAGGGTGACTCTTCTCCTCTCATGAGTTCAATCCCTTCACTTTATATTCTGCTTTTTAAGTGCTGACTCATTGTGCTGTGCATAAATTATGATTAGGCAAATTGCTGCTTTATGAATTTGTACTACTAATAGTAAAATACCATTAATACATGGGTTTTATGCATTAACAATATAAACAAAGTGTAAACACATGGGCAGTTAAAATAGTTTATGATCCTCAACTGACCAACTTGTATCATTTATGTATCAAGCCATTTACAGTTTAAATCATGAGTTCAATTTAATAGAAAACAGAGCTATATGTGTAATAATGTTTTTGACATTTGCCAGCACTGTAGGGGGTTGGGTGTTCTGTATCTGTGTATCTGAGTATCTGTGGTTCAGTCTTGGCATCATTGATGTTTTGATGTCAAGTGATGTCACGACACCAACGATGATCAGTGATCATAAAAAGATTAAGGATGAATCTGCAAAGTGCATTCTCAATTGTGGAGTTTGTGAATATGCCTTCCCCCTTTAGAAATCTATGTTTTGTCATGACTAACATAGCAAATATTATATAATAAAAGCAAGACTTTTCAAGATTGTCTAATGCCCCCAATGAGACCCCTGTCCCTCACATACCATACATGTGAGTCTGAATTCTAAATTCAGAGTATTCTTTGACTGATTATCACATCTTTTCCCCTTTATTTCTGACAGCTAGAGCGAAGGAATGCGCTATCCCTTACATAGCGAATACCAGCTCCTTTGCTCCAGCCATCGGTTTGTGGCCCCTAGGGAGAGAACAAAACAATACACAAATACTGTTTTTACCTGCAGCCATTGCACTTCTAAACAAGGCTAGCAGGAGATGATGTACTCCATCCATGTATGGCACTTTAAGCCTTTGAGTGAGTGGTTGAGTGAGTGAGTGAGTGAGTGAGTGAGTGAGTGAGTGTGTGTGTGTGTGTGTGTGTGTGTGTGTGTGTGTGTGTGTGTGTGTGTGTGTGTGTGTGTGTGGTGTGTGTGTGTAGAAGCACTCTGTCATGACTTTCGTAGGAATATTTATACTTTAGACTATTTTTGATACTGTGATGATACCTGTTCTGATGTATTTGTCCTGTAAATCTGTTTTGCTGTAATGTCTTAACTGGAATGCTGAATCTCCCGCATCCACGACAAATTTACACTTGGGTATTAATAAAGAAACCTTCAACCTTATTCCATCTCCCTTGCCCTTGCATGTATTTTGTACTTTTTAAACACATTTGTGGTATATACTGGTAATCTCATTGAGTTTGCCCAACTCCCTTATTTATGATGAACCTGGCAAGCAGCATCAATCAATGACATAATTCAATAAAATGAGGATTAACATGCAGCAAAATGTTTTATTAGCTGACCCAGTGTGAATAGGGCTGGCCACAGGGCTAACGTTGTCTGAAGTCTCCGTAGCCGGGCTGCTCGGGATAAGAGAGTCTTCATCATACTCCTTTGGCAGGGGGATGGGGGTGTGCTGAGGTCAGAGAGGGAGAAAAAAAAGGCAGCGGGAAATTGAGAGGCAGTTAAATAACCATGACTGAAAATATTAAGACAGACAAAAGTAGGAGGGAATGACAGAGAAAAGATAGACAGAGAAAAGGAGAGGTGATAGAAAAAATACAGCACATTAAAGGAAGTGAGAAAATAGAGTGACAAACAGAAACAGGCAGAGAAGCAACCAGAAAAAGAAGAGACAATCTAATAGAAGAGACGGAGAAAATCAGAAACCAAAAGAGGAGTTAAAAATAAACGTTTCACAAATTAATACTTGTCTTTAATTGGATCAAACAAATGTTTACAAAATGTGATGCGCCCTCTAAACGTCATGAGCCAAGCTTACCTGATCCAGCAGTACAGTCTCTGGGGACACACAAGGGATCCTGGGAATGGCAGGAGAATATGGCCTACAGGAGAGGAAGTGAGAATAATGTAAGACAAGAAACAGCTGACTATTATTCTGCAACAAAAAATAATTTTATCTGATCCTTCTCATAATTTAAGATAGAGATACTGTAAAAGATCCATGCAAGCCATTAACCAAGTCAAGTAACTCACTCAATCCCAATTTGGGACATCTGTTATGTTTAGGTATTCTTGAAAATAACCCTAAGCCAGTACAAAACTCAGTTTTAATTGTCACCTGCAGGACCCCATTTACTGCAGCACAAATGCAGAAACGTGAGTACACAATGACTTACGTGGTACCCATGCCACCCTCAAAGTCTCTAAGGGTTTTCTTCGGGGAGAGGAAGTCATCGTCCTGGTCCTTGAAGTCATCAAGCTTCAAATAGCGGGCCCCGTCCATCCCGAGCAACTCGTCTCCTGTGGGAAAAATGGAGAAGTAAGAAAGGTGGAAAAGCAAAGAGGGGAAAAAAAAAAACGAAAACTAGCAAAGAACAGGTTGCACATAAAGAATTAAGAGAGAAAAGGACAAGACCAGGGGAAAACAGGGCAAAATGATGCTTAACTCTCAAGTTATTCCACTCAGTCGTACAATGTGAGTTTCTTAATTAAATCTGCCAATGGATTTCACCCTTTTCCCCCCCAATGCATTTTGACTTTTTTTTTCATTTTTCTATGAGTGACAGTATCTTGAACTGTGGTTCACCTTTCCACTTGAATCCAAATAATGCCACTTGATTTAATTCCCCAATAGACAATAGTGGTGATTGTTACACCACCATCCTTCGTATCCATTCATGAAAACCACAGAAGAATGGCAACAAAGCAATCTCAAATGTTTAGTCTAAGCAATGGAGTTAAACTAACAACAAACAGAGCCAATGGAAACCAAATGTGTGAAAGAAGGGGATTGGTAAGACAGTGAATATTAACACAGTTTAGGACACTGCATGGACGGCAAACTGCAAGGCATCTGGTGATAGCATTTTTAGTGAGCATGCCCATTACAGATGAAATCACATGTGGTGATGGTTGTTTCTGTGTAGGAGAAAATACCTCAATTATTAAGGAGGAATGATATTGAAATAATGATCATAACAACAATAGTAAACGATAAACAGCTTCACAAAACAGAGTTGGTCACAGACAATTAAACATCCATTAGTACAAGCTGTACAGGTAAACAAACCGAAAATGTTAAAGTGCTCATATTATGCTCATTTTCAGGTTCATAATTGTATTTAGAGGTTATATCAGAATAGGTTTACATGGTTTAATTTAAAAAAACACCATATTTTTGTTGTACTGCACATTGCTGCAGCTCCTCTTTTCACCCTGTGTGTTGAGCTCTCTGTTTTAGCTACAGAGTGAGGCATCACACTTCTGTTCCATCTTTGTTGGGAGTCGCACATGTGCAGTACCTAGGTAAGGACTACTAGCCAGTCAGAAGTAACGTAACGTGTGTTACAAAGTGACGCACGTTCGTCACGGAAGTAAAGGCTGGACTACAATAGAGCTGTTTGGAGCAGTTTGTGAACAGTGTTTTCTGTTGGAGATGGTAAGTTCCTTTGGGGTGGACTTTGGGCTTTTTCACTTTGTAAACCTATAACATGCACAAAGAAGATATATAACACAATAAAGGAAAGGGAAAAAGCCAAAAAGCATACTATGAGCACTTTAAAGAAGATAAAGCAATACAATTAAACAAGTACAACAGGAAAAAATTTGACTAAAAATGAAGCTTGCGTATAAAAAAATTGCATCAATCAATTGGGTTGTAAAAGAAGCACATTGTCTGGATTAGAGGGGAGCTGTTTGTCTTATAAATGCAGAATACTAAAGTTCTGTCAATAATGAGTCCACGAACAGATGTGCTTTGAATGCTGGTAAAAGAGAAAATGCCATGACTACATGCTGATGAAAAACAGACACATTTTTTAAATAAATCTTGGAGCCAGAGGAAGAGTAGGGGAGAATAAAGACAGAGAAGATAAAGATGGATAAGATAAAGATGGATAAGATAAAGATTGAGAAGAGCAAACAGGGCTGGAGTTGAGATCAGAGTCAGAGGAACTGATTAAAAAGACAATTAGTGACACACAGAGAAAATGAGAATTGCAATGAAGGCACAAGTTCACTAGCCACCAAGCCAGAGATACAGACACAATCCTACCTAAAGTTAGCTGGGCAACCCCTACAAAACAAATGGAAAAGGAGTGTTACAAACAGTTATATACATATTTAAATTCATGGTGGTACTTTGATGTGTCAGTGTACCTCCCATACAGTCTTCTTCTACCAAAATAGCGAATTAGAGCTGAAAATTAATTATCAAAAGCGTACAGTTGATAACATAACATAATAATGAAGTCGAATAGCCCACCTTCATCCTCTGAAACATCCAAAATCTCATCTACTGTCTCAGGGAAACTCATCCGGTGCTTCTCTGTAGTGATCTGTGTGACAGAAGAGAGAGAGAGATGGCAGGGCAGAGGAGGGAGTGAAATGGGAAGGAAAGAGAGGAGAATAGATGGGAAATGCTGAATTATTTTGCAAGCCGATAAGGGGGCTGAATCTGATCAAAAGACAACTATTTGATTGAACAACTGAGTCATGGTGTGTCACGGTACTTCTTTGCGTACTTGTGTAACCATGTGAACCATGCATGATGTGTTGCCTACCGCGGAGACGGACTCCTCGGTAACCAGTTTGAGCACATCAATGACAGAGATGTAACCCAGTCGCTTAGCAATACCCAGGGGAGAGGTCCCATTCTGTACAGAGAAAGATGAGAAACATCACACATAATATTTCCATAGATTTTTTAACTTTGTTTAAAAGCATGACATTCTTTTCTGTAGAAAGTATTTTATAAAAAAGGTACATTTTCATGCACTTGAAGGCATTATTTCAGTAGAGGGACATTACAGTACAGTATATTGACAGCCATTGGCAATTGTCAGAGGCAAAAGGACATTTTGTCAAATCTGTGTGAGCATGGTGTTCATATGAATGGAGCCCTGCCCCTGTGCACCCTACCAGGACCTTGGCCGATGGCTCAATTTCTGGTAGAAATGACAGTTAACCAGTAACTTGAATTGTGAATAGTGTATCTTTTTTAAATAAATGAATGTACGTCAAGCCATTTAAATCATGTTACATAACAGGTGTGATAGGAGAGGCCAGAAAGTATCATTCAGTATCATCTGGCATGCCTTTGATCTTTATTTGGATCCCCATTCTCTGCCACTAAGGTAGCAGCTACAGTCCACACACACAGAAAGAGTCCTTTCCTTATCTGTTTTCACATTATCTATAGGATGCATGTTTATGTTTGGCCAGAGAAATCAGTGTGCAGGTACAGAGGGAATGACCAGTGTTGAGAGGAAGATTTTAATAGGATAAGGTATTCCTAAAAGGTGAACTCACTGAAGTAATCTCATTGGGCTGGGCTCCGTGTTTTAACAACAGGGTGACAATATCAGTATGGCCCTGCTGAGCTGCCTGGTGCAGAGGGGTGTAGCCAATCTGGAGAAAAGAAGAGAGGAGATGGTCAGACAAAAGAAGAAACCCAGATTAAGTATTTTCCTTCTAGGATTCTGGCATGCAATCGCTGGCGGTTAAACACTAGCTATGTTTCCATCCACACGTTTTTATCCGAATTAAGTGATATGGAATGAAAAATGCCTTATGGAAACAGTAAAATTCGATTGAATTTCATGAATATCGACTCAAATGAAATACGTTCGGTCTCATCGGATTTTATCTTGATCGATATACGGCTTATGTGATAAACGCTGATGGAAACGTTATTTGCCGAATAAATAATGAATTGCGATTAAGTTTTAGGTCATTTTATGGTTGCAACCCGCCACAAAACAAAGAAGAAGAAGTTTTAGTTAATTTCCGCCCAGTATTTCCGCTCTGTTTGCACACATGGCGGGTGTCAACAAAGACAGATGGAAGTGGACGAACGAGGAGACGCACTACCGGGAGTGCCGACACAAATGTCCCTTATGATGCAACAATCGTCTACCACAGCCTGTAGTACGATTGATGGCCAGCCCTTTCTATTGACTAAATCCCTGTAGCCTTCAGCAGGGGGTCTAATCGGGACATGAGTCCCGTCTATTGCACCATACACCTGTGGCACAAGGTGCGCTCTGGAGTTACGCAGCGAGATATCATGCGCCTCATCTACTCCAGGTAGGTATATGTATACCTTCGCATCATCCTCGTTCGTATGGCATTGCACACGGCATAAACACACAGTGGTTTTGCTGACTCCAAACGTTTCGTATACCACTCTGTTCTCTGCGCATGTAGCCAGTTTGTAGAGCGCAATGGCGATACGCTTCTCGGTTGGAACCGGAGGGCGATAAAAAATTACACAACAGGTCAAATGTTGTCTTGGTCATCCGAAAATTCTTCAACCAAAGGGTTTCCGTGAAGTGTCTCTGAACCACGATCTTCCAGAACTGTTTGGAGCGCTGTCGTTCCCACACCACAGGCCGCCTCCGTTGTCGACGGGCATTTACGTGCATCTGCATCTGCATCATCATAGCAATGTGTTGATAGCGTCGTTGTTTTCTTATTATAGCTTGATATGTCGCTATCAGCTGGCACATAAGCACTATTACAACTTGTGCAATATTGATCATTTGTTGGTAGATGGCATGATCCATTTTGTCTAGCAAAACTTTGTTCACAAAAGTTAGCTTCAATGTTGTGCGATTCAGTGCGAAAATGAAGGGAAACACCTTAAAATGTCTAAAATCAATTCGATATACCAATTTGATCGCAAAACAGCATGTGACGTCATTACGCACAAGTTTTTATTCGCTTTAAAGCCGTTGGATGGAGTTTTTTTACCGAACTTCAGATAATTCGATTGACAATTGGATGGAAACTTAGCTAGTGTTTGAATAAAGCTTTACAGGTCTAACAGAAAAAACACACAGCCAGTCATTAGGCACATACAGTATGAAGTACAAGTCATATAGATTACGTTCTCTCATTAAGTGAGATAGAGGTTGTTTACCCTTGTCTTGCTATTCACATGAGCCTGCTGCTGCAGGAGGAACTTCACCATCTTGATGTTGCCATAGTGACAGGCCACATGAAGGGGTGTGTAGCCCATCTGAGATAAGGAGATAGAAAGAGAGAGAGAGAGAGTGAGAGAGAGAGAGAGAGAGAGAGAGAGGGAGAGAGAGAGAGTCTATAAAGAGGCTTTGTGTAAACATTTGTAAATAAACATGCGCATGCAAAATTGTAAAAAGGCAGCGAACATTACACATGATGAGAAATTATTATGCAGTCATTTAAAAGACAATAATTGAATCTCTTAGTTTTAGAAAATACATTTTTGTGTTGTCCTAAAGATATTTGATTGTATATACATTTTTAACGTCTTAAACACTGATGAACTAGTGTGACAAGACCTTGTGCTGTTAAATAAATATTTATAGATTTTCATTAATTTGTTTAAAAGAGAAATTAAATCCACTATCCACTTCTTCATTCACAGATGGCCAAAGAATTTTTAAGCAAGCCGCATGGAAAACCTAAAACTCTGATGAATAATATATGAAAATTGTTAACAACAGAAAAGCCCAATGAATGTTACAACATACTGTAGCTCTGGCCAATTCAGGAACATTTTTGACACTCCTGCAGACTACATTATTGCACTGTTTCCAAGAGTTATTCCCAAAGTGGAATAAGTTGATTCAGTGTCATCATTGAACTCATCTCAGTGTGTACCTGAGGAGGCAGAGCAACGTACCCGTGAAGCAGCGTAAACGGAAGCTCCCTGTTTGACCAACGTGTCAGCAATTCCCACATGACCTTCCTGAGCCACAAGATGCATAGGGGTCAACCCATTCTAACAGACAGAAAGAATGGACAAGGAAAGGACAGTTTTTAAAGGTCAAAAGCTACATCAATCAACTTTCACTCTCTGGGATTGATACGTGTTTATCCATTCTTATATTTACCTTGTTTCCCAGATTAACGTTGGCCTGTTTGGAGATGAGCAGGGCCACCATGTCGGGCCGCCCCTCCTGTGAAGCCAGGTGTAGGGGCGTGATGCCTTGGAGGGACTCGGAATTGGGTGTTGCCCCATTCTGCAGCAGACAACTGGCCACCTCTATTTGGTTCTGCTTGGCCGCTATGTGCAGGGCTGTGTATCCGTTCTGTAGTGAGAAACAAGGACATACAGACACGCACAAGAGTGGGAATCGCTTTTATTAGCTTTTAATGTCTAATTTTAGATTCCAACTTGAATTCTGTCATGAGAGAGTGCTTCGGTGTACAAAGGTTGTCATGTAAGTTACTGTATGTTTAAGTATCACACACTCATTTGACCTGTTTATAGTATGTGTGTCAGCAATGGCATGCTGTGTTGGCCTGCCTGTGTGAGTATGTGCACACATATGTGAGCATCTTACTCGGGCAGTGCTGTGTGCAGATCCTCCCTTGCTGACCAGGAGTCTAACAACATCCAGGTTGTTGTGATGGACAGCCACATGAAGGGGTGTCAGACCGTTCTGTTAAACACATAACCATGTACACATATATAAACCCATAGACGCACACGCACGCACGCACGCACGCACACGCACACACACACACACACACACACACACACACACACACACAAAACATGTATATATGAAACACATACCACGATAATCTATAACTCAGCTGATATCCCAAATCATCTCTACAGGGTCAAATGTTCAGGCTGATTTGCTTTTAACAAGCTTGTAAAGAGTACTTTATGCTTTGTGTACTGCAGGGAGCACAGATTGTCTCACCTTCCCAGCTGCATTAGGATTGGCCCCTCTCTCTAGAAGGAGCTCAGCCACGTCCACTTTCCCATATTTAGAGGCCACATGGAGGGGAGTGAAGCCTTTCTGCTCAAAAGGAAACATGCTTGTCATTATTGTATATTATACCCACTGCTGTTGGAATGAAAACAGACCCAGGTGGCTAGTTTTCTCATTAATTCTCATGTAGTTGAGAAAATATGTATTTATCCTAATATCCTGCATCGATAAAACTTAGTATGTGTGATAGAATGAGAACAGAAAATAATTAAGCATAAAATAAACCAAGAAGTGCTCTTGAATAAGGAAAATTACAATTAATGCATATGCACAGGAATGTTTTTCAAATACAAATGTCCAAAAAATTAATAATAATAATAATAAGATCTCTAAGCACAATATAAAACAGGTTTGCCTTTACTAGTGTAGTGCCTAATGCAGACCAGCTCAGTTGAGGCCGTAATCTCCTTGCAGGAATTGAGCATTCATGCATATTAAGACATTTTTTTCTCTACCTTTGTCATCTTGATCTGCTGTGCCCCAGCATCCAACAAGATTCGAATAGTGTGGACATGTCCTTCACGTGCAGATATGTGTAAGGGTGTGTGGCCCGCAGTTGTAGCCGAGTCAGGGCTGGCCTTGTGCTCAAGGAGCGTCTTGACTAGCTCCTTGTGGCCCATGCGGGCCGCACAGTGTAGGGGTGTCTGGTCATCCTGAACACAAGGAGAAAGAGGTCAATCTATGATTCAAACAGGGAAACGGATATCATTAAGTAGTGAGGAATGAAGTCACACTACTAGCCAGACATCCCAACCATTCTACCACTCATGTATGCTAATTTCATTATGTACTTTTCCTGTAGTTTAAAAGGCAGCAATGACCGCCTCGAGAAATACTGAATGGCAGCCACAGTACAAACACAAAGTTTGTTTAGTTTTTTGATGACTATATTAAGACAATATGGCTGTTACCTTAGCCCTGGCATCCACTTGTGCTGCGTTCTGCAGCAGGAACTGAGCAACTTCACAGTGTCCTGCTCTGGAGGCCATGTGGAGGGGAGTCTCCACTTTCTGGTGTAGATGAATACAAACAACCGGTCACTCACATTACATAATAGTTCGCCACATGCATGTATGTAACTTTGATTTTCAATTCATTCATCAATTACTACATATTGATGAACAGTGACAGCTTCAATTTGTAAACCAAGTACGTCCGAGCATATTACAGAAAAAGATGATTTGTTATTTTCATATTTAAATCTATTATCAGTTTTGCAGCTTTTAGATCAAGTTTGTTTTCTTAACTTGAGAACAATCCACATTGTTCATTTCAGGGCCCATAGTTCAGACCAGTCTATTCATTTCAGTCAATTAGAAACAATTCATGCTCATCCAGCAATATTCTTTTTAATAGCTATGGCTTTCTGTGCTAGCGAAAAAAGAGACATAATCCATCTATGGCTAATTGTTGCATGTTTGACCTACGAAATTAATCTTCTCAGGTAATTAATTATTGAATTCAGAGTGGAATACTTTCTCTCTTAAAAATGAATAAAATATCAATTCACTTGACAGGCAACGTCGGACAGCGATTTAAAAAAAAAAGATAAATTAAGAAAGACTTGTTCAGTTTTGGGGTTAAAGGGGGTTCATACCACATTGGAAGCATTAGGTGAAGCCCCTCTCTGGAGCAGGTTCTTCACTATGTTCAGATGGCCCATGAATGCAGCTACATGAAGAGGAGTAAGACCAGACTGCACACACAAACACAGACACAGACAGAGAAGGTCACCAAAGCTCAATATCAAAGCATTACAGAGAAGTCAGGTGACATTCTAGTCTATAAACCACATCTGACTGACTGGCATAAATGGATTGGTGTGAATGTAGACTCGAGCTGTTTGGACAGCAAAGGACATTATTAATACATTATTAATTAATATTCAACATTATTAATATTCCCTATTAACAATCAACAAATAGCCAGTTTTGAAACTTTAAGATCAATGACACTGACATTAGACGGGGGCTATATCTTTGTGAAAATGTATTCCTGTCCGAGCTACACACGTTCTACCATGAACTTAAATGTGCATGTAACAAGCAAATAGAGAAACAAAATGAAAACATGTTTGTTACAAAAGACATAGAATGCTTTATGAATGCCACTTGGGTGAAAACCTTTCTTTGCGCCAGAAGAGTGAGTAATTGATCAATTTCAGACTCTGTCTCGGGTGGTCACATCGTCTCACCTCTGTAACAGCTTCTAGGGAAGCAGAGTGCTTAAGCAGCAGGTCCATGGACCGCATGTGGTTCTTCTTGCAGGCAATATGGAGAGGTGTAAAGCCATTCTGGAAACACAGAGAAAACAGTTCAAGTCCTGAAGCCAGAATCACTTTATGCCTTTTGATCCAAAGATTGTTCCGATTTCTTTTTTTTTACAGAATTACTTTAGTTGTCTCCCTCCAGTAATGGTGATGTGTCTGATGTGGTGCTCTGCTTGAAGGGGCGCTATGCAGTTTGGGCCATTTCTTCGCTGTTTTCTCGCTTTTTGCTGGCAGGTTTCTCTATAGAGCTCCCCCTACAGCTTCGGAATAGATATTTGGCAGCTCCTATGTTTACTTGTGTCTGACTCCTTGCTCGGTCAGTCTGCCGTTTCCTCTTTCTCTGTTCCTCCAACAATGCTTTCCTAGCTTTCTGCTTCTTTTTTGCCGGCTCAGCCATGACGATAGTGTGAAAAACTCCATTGCTACCTTGTTAGCCGGTTCCTGAATGAGCGTATGTGTGCAGTGCCATGAAGCAATTCGTTACATCGTGAGACCTGATATCACGCGATACTTCATATCACGCGATACTTCTTGACGCTGAGGCCGGCAGCTCGCCGGCTGAAAGTTGCAAGGGCGGTTTTTCCGCTCACAGGCGCTGGGGGAAGCGAGACGACCACCATTCAACTCGAAAAAAGTCATATAACCATTCCAATGACTCTGAAGCTGTTCAGTTAAGGTAAATTAAGCTAAAAAATGGCATAGTTCCCCTTTAAGGAATACAGACTGAAACATTAGTATGAGCGTTAAAGATTAGATTTTGCTTTAAGTTTTTGCATGTCTTCAGTTATATAACAATACATCTGAACCCTGTATGAACTTCTGTTGAAGTTCTGAGCCACATGAACACAATATCAGCAAATATATATCAATAGATACACAAATTATACCTATACAAGTAAATTAAGAAATCACTGCTACATTTATTTCCTCTCAACCTGAAGATCACAATAGACATAAGATGGTCACTATGACCATCTTGATTGATTGTACCCCTATTATATTTCAAAGTCATCTAAACTAAACAAGAAAACTAACATTCAACAACAAACCTACCAGAGCTCGTGCATTGGCTTTGGCCCCCTTGTCTAGTAGGACTTTGGCCATCCGATGATGACCACAGTGGGCTGCTACATGAAGAGGGGTTAAATGGTCCAGCGTGATATCATCAATCTCAGCGTTGTACTGCAGTAGCTGCCTGACACAGTCCATGTGATCCCCCTGAGCTGCCATGTGGATGGGGGACAGACCATTCTGTAGGAGGGACAGAATGGGACACAGACAGAGGCGGGAAAAGTTAAGGAGAGAAAAAAGAAAAGTGGGTGTATCATGCTGTTTTCTTGTGTTCAAGAATGCTCAGTATGAGTCCTTAGAGGGGATATATGCAACACACTGTGCTAAATTAATTGCAGATGATACAACTGGCAAGGAATCTTGTGGCAATACTATCTGCTAGTAGTATAAACATTCATGGCTGATGAGGCTCTAGGATGCTCAGTAAACAGACCAATGTGTCAAACATCTTGGTTTTAGCTAAATGTATTAGCCAAAGTTAGAGGAAAGAGTATGTAAGTTTCTAGCAAGCTGGTTTAGATGCTGATTTTTCATTGGCCTTGGGGACATCATTAGTCATAAAACATGGAATCTCAGTCAGTAGTTAGATTGAGATTCACAAAGTCAAAATTAGTACTGAACAGTAAACCCTAATGATCACTGCTGATTACAGAGCTCCAAAGCATAGTTATTTCTTAAAGACAACCACAGCGATTGCAGTATTACATTAAATTCCTCTACCTTGGTTTTAGCCTGGATGGGAGCACCGTGTTCCAACAGAAGCTCAATGATGCGAACATGACCATTCCTGGCTGCACAGTGGAGAGGAGTAAGCTCGTCCTACAAAGAAATGAGTAAAAAAAGAGAGAGGCCAGAAGAGTAATTGGAAAGGTGTTAAACGACATAAGAGACAGAAATGAGCAAATCAGCAGGGAGGAAGACAGCATGCATACATGACAAAATGCCAGAGCTGAGTGGAACACACTACCTTACAGTTAACAGTACACTACCTTAGTTGTGGCATCAATCTGTGCTCCTCTGTCTAGCAGTAGTCTGACCATCATCACATTGCCCCTCCTGGAGGCTATATGGATGGGTGTGATGCCATTCTAGAAAAGCAGGGGCAAGAAGAAAGTCAGTTGTATTAATCATCAACATTTGTAATCATAGCATCAAGTCTCCGGATTGCTTTAAAATATGACAAGACAAAAGTATAATGAAAGCTGATCTATTGAAAAAATAAATGTATAGGGAAAATGTATCCGTTAACTTTATAATGCTATTTTCTCAACACACAATGTTTGAACTACATTCATCATTCCTTTGAACCTACAGCTGAGATAAACTGACCTTGGGGGTGAAGTTTACATTGGCTCCTCTGTTCAGTAGCAGCTGGGCTACGCTCATATTCTCATAGTGGGCTGCAATATGGAGAGGTGTGAAACCAGTCTACATAGGAGAGAGAATAAAAGTATAAATAAGGATAATTACATTCTATTTATATCACCTTTGAAAAAACAAGGTTACAACCACGTGCATGACACAGATTAAATAACAGTTTGGGGCATAAAGTTAGAAAGAATAGTCAGACAATAGCCCAAAAATATTTTACAGCAGTGTGTTTTAAAGATTATTTTCATAATAAATTGCATTTTTCTTTCGATAGTGATTTGCATTAAGAAAGCTGTGGCCTCCAACTGTTTTCCTTCAGTATTTGAAGCTTAGTAGTTTTCTTTTCACTCAAAGAAATTGCATTGTAATTTTGTTGTTTCTGATCTTGCAATGTATTTTTCTTGTTCTTTTCTTTCTGGCTAATTATATTGTTATAGTACACTAAGTAAACCACTACAACCAGTACACACACAATCTCAGTGAGTGTATACCTTGCTGAGAACATCAGCGTTGGGGTCGTTCTGTAGCAGCACTGCGGCGGTGCGGGTGTCATCGTTTCTTGCGGCGATGTGCAGTGCAGGGAGGCGGACCTTGCCCTTAGTGCCATAGTTGATGAGCAGTGCCACAACATTTTCATGGCCCTGCTGGAGGGCTACTGCCAGTGGAGTGAAGCCGTCCTGAGAGAGGGACAGCGAGCGAAAGGATGACAGAAAAGGTAGGGATGTCAGAAAGAGGACAGGACAAGAAAGGAATGGAGAAGAGAAGAGAAGTGGGAGGTATTTTTTCTTTGCATGAAAAAAGCTGCATTTTTGTTTAGTGCAAACTCACAATGAAAACTTTCAGTTTGAAGAGACACGTACCTCAGTTGGGAGACTCTGATTGGCACCGTTCTCGAGCAGGAACTTGACCACCTCTAAGTGGTTCTCCTGTGCTGCCATGTAGAGAGGACTGAACCCTTTCTGTTAGGGCACAAATATATTATGTAAATTTACATGTGCACAAACACACAATAATATGGGCCTCAACCCATATTACAAAATGTGATAACAGAAATAAAACACAACGCACGTCTGCTTACACACAGGTATTTGAGACTCAGCTGATCTGAGAAATAAATAATTAACAGGTGTTTATCTTTAGAAGGACAGATACTGTATGTTAATATATGGAAATGTGTTACATATGCAAGCGCAGAAATACACAAATGCACACATGCATACACACACACAGACTTGGCCCATTCTTGTCTTGCTCAAAGCTTGCAGTGACTCACATGTGACTGGGCATTAACGTTGGCACCATAGTTGACAAGCTCAGCCACCACTTTCTCCTGCCCTGCCAGCGCTGCGATATGGAGAGCTGTGTTCCCTTTCTGGAGGTCACACACACACACACACACACACACACACCGAAAGAGAGAGAGAGGGAAATTAGAGTGAACCAGAGGAAAATGATTGCAACCTAATGATGGCCTAGATCTCTACCTGGAGAACTCCAGACTGAAATACACCTTTTGTATTTTTCTTTTGTATATATTTTGTGTTTTGTATTCATCCAGTATATAAGATAAAAACATGACGATGAAAGGGGTACATTGTCCATATTTACATTTAAGCCATTTAGTTCATTTAGAAGCAAACCACCTACACTGTGCCCATTATAACAAAACCAACAATGAAATAAGTATCCTGAATAATATGCTATATGGTAATATATAGATCAAAGGATTTACTCTCTCAATAAAAAACACAGCCTTTTCTGTCCCGTATTAAACTGAAAACCCAAACTGAATAATGGATATTATTAAACAGCTTTTGTAAGCATACAGAGAGAACAAAGTACCTTGGTGGTGGCTTCCAGTTCAATGCCAGAGTGCAGTAGCTCCAGGACCATTTTGACGTGCCCTTCTTTAGAGGCCAGGTGTAACCCGTTGAGACCATTCTTAGAAAGAAGACAGAGACATTTAGTCACATTAGAGTTAAAAGTAAAACATACAGAATTCAATTTTTACCAACTCACATTAAAGTATTAATAATTCATAGCCACAAACTGTTGCACATTTGATTAAACATTGTATCTTAAAGCTTTCGTAATAGTATGATAATCCTGTTAATAATCAGGATTATTATAATCACAGTGAGCATTAACTAAAAAGTGATGCCACATCTCTCAGGGCAACTTAATGAGTTAAGTTGTGGTCTTATGAGTTAGTGTAATAATGCGCGCGCGCGCGCACACACACACACACACACACACACACACACACACACACACACACACACACACACACACACACACACACACACACACATCCTCCCCTCCTAAATCAATTAATAGATCTGTGGAGAAATCTCTTTACATCCTTGGCCACCTTTGGCCTTGTCCTCTCCTTGGCCTTGATCATTATGGCCACATCCATTAACATAAAGTATCTCACAACCTTTCAGAAATACCAAATGTGCTATTAGTGCAGTGGTCTGAGAAACCACCAGACTGTAATGTGTTTGACTTCTGCTACTGAACATCGTCAAACTCCCAAGTTTGTAATCAAGCTGTGTTAAATGAAACCAGTCTATGGATGGAAATGTAGGAAGGATGAGAAGAAGAAACACACTGCATTCCTTCAGTCTCATGCCCCTGTGAGCATGGCAACATATGTCCATTTTCCCCAGCTGTGCGGAACATCACTTATCTAGTTACTGTATCTCTACAAATGACTGATAAACACACGACAGCAGGAGGACTCAGTTCTGACAAAATGAAAAACCTGGTGAGGTTGATGAGTATGGAGGAGTTGTTTTATCTCAACATTGTCTGTCTGTCTGTGTCTCTCAGGTTGGCTGGCTACATATTGTATTAGTAAATTTGAAGCTGCAACATGCCTGCTGTAACCGATCTGACCACCAGGAGTCTCAGTTATTCACACTGTGCTCAGGCTTCCCATCATACTGCGGTGTCACTCAATTTAAATGGGTAACACGGTCTCTCTGCGAGCATGCGCAGAGAGACGGGAAACACGCAGTGTATATGTGGCAATTACACACACTGTTAAATGTAGTGTGTCTGCTGCACACACATTGGAATAAAGCAAATACACCTTGACATTCTGTTTAGTTTTTTAACACAAAAATAACACCTTCAATGCCCAGTAACACCCCATTTCACAAACACCTAGATGTGAATGATAAGCATTTATGTATACACAGACAAAGGCACAACAATGGTATGTAGTTAGATACCTTTAATAAATACAGGGAAAGAGAGAGCACCAACAAGAGCCTGCAGGGTGGTAGGTATAGCAAGGCAGAATCACATCAATCAATTATAAAAATACCATCTCTGTCCTTGCCTCAGTAAAAAGCCATCAATATAATAGAAAAGAAAAAAAAAAATAATAAACTGCATAAGGTAATGGAGGGAAATAATTCCCTCCAGAGAATTACATTTAGGGCCTTTAGAAATATAATTGATCACATGGTTATGGGTATGAAATTCAATTATTTTTGATCATGTTGACAGTAATTATCTAGTTAAGCACAATCGTAATACAGACATTTGAAAATTGTGCAAAATGTACATTTTGTTTTATTTCAATAGTCATCTATCTTCCTGTAGTTTGGTTTCTGTCTCTCTCTCTCTCTGGGCATGTGTTGCATGCATCAATAGTACAACACAGATTGAAGGCGTTGGGCAGATCATTCTTAATACCCAGACTTCCATCTCACTGACAGTGTTTTGTCTATGTATAAAAGCACTTGTCTATTCATTCATAAACATCACTCCCACTCCACATCAGCCCTAAAGGGATAGTTCAGATATTTTAAAGTGGGGTTGTATGAGGTACTTATCCATAGTCACTTATCTACAGTAGATGGTCAGCACGTTTGGAGTTTGGGGAAACAGATGAGAGAACCAACACAGAAGCTAAGCAACGTACTGCTGTTGATGGGGCCAGCACAGGCAGCAGCAAAAACGAATTTTAGCCATCTAATAAAAAGGCCCACTTAAACAAATCAATATCAGTTTAAGTATAAGCTATATTTAGAATATTTTCACAGCTTAACCTTGTCGTCAAACAGCCCTTTTCTTTGGCACTACATTTTCTCAACCGTGGAATATCTGTATTCTTGCGCAGAAGCGCAACTGTGCCACACACTGTATTACGCTGCAGATCATCTCTTTGGGTCAGGCTTTAAGCTGTTTATAGAAGAGAAAACAAATATGTGATGAATGAGTGATTATGAACAAGACAATTCCCTGTGGATACAAGAGGATACCTTTATGAGCCAGAGTCTACAGAAGAAGAACTTCTGCAGTGGGGAATAGGCCAAAAGAGAGAGGGGAAACTTATATGGAAAGGAAAGTGCTGTCTGACGGCAAGGTAAAGCTGTGAAAATATTCTAAATATAGCGTAGACTTAAACTGATATTGTTTTTTAGGTGGCTAAAATATGTTTTTGATGCTGCCCTGTCCACAGCAGTACATTGCTTACCTTCTGTGTCGGTACTCGTGCCTGCTTCTCCAAACTGGGGGCGTGCCGACCACCATCTACTATAGGTAATACACTGACTATAATAATAATAATAATAATAATAATAATAATAACTTTTATTTATATAGTGCCTTTCATGAAACCCAAGGACACTTTACAGAATTACAGTGGCTATACTAAGGGAGGTTGTAGGCTGTGGTGAACAAGTCGTGTTTCAGGAGTTTTTTTTAATTTTTATATATATATATATATATATATATATATATAACTTTATGTTAGGCATTTTCAATATACAGAAATAGGAGTTTTTTTTTTAAATATCCAGGGATGTAGCATTTCGAATATCTGCAGGGAGGGTGTTCCAGAGGGATGGGGCTGCAACACTAAAGGCTCTGTCTCCAAATGTAGTCTGTATGAGTAATGAGTCTGGTGTGGGGAATGGAGAACAGGCCAGCATCTGAGGACCGCAGGTTTCGGGGTTGGGTGTATGGATGGAGGAGGTCAGAGAGGTACAGTGGGGCCAGAGCAGGGAGGGATTTGTAGGTGAGAAGGAGGATTTTATATGTGATGTGGGACTTAATTGGGAGCAAGTGAAGGTGGATGAGGGTTGGGGCGATGTGCTGCCACGTCTTGGTGTGGGTGAGGACCCTGGCGGCAGAGTTTTGGACATACTGGAGCCTGTCTAGGGTTTTGCTGGGGGACCCCAGACAGGACTCCATTGCAGTAGTCCAAACGGGAGGTTATGAAAGCATGTGTGAGGGTTTCTGCCACGGAGTCAGAGAGTGACGGCCGGAGTCTGGAAATGTGATGATGAAAAAAGGCGGATTGGGTGATAGATTTGATGTGAGTATGGAAAGAGAGGGTGGAGTCTAAAATTACACCACGGTTGCGGACCTCAGAGGATGGGCATATGATGCGCCCGTCAACATCCAGGATGAGATCTCCAACCTTCTGGAGCAGCGCCTTGGGGGTGGGGGTGGGGGGGGGGGGCTATGGATAAGTATCTCATACAACCCCACTTCAAAATATCCTAACTATCCCTTTGACACAACAACTTACAGTCTATGTATCCAAACCACACATATTCGCTTTCACACATTCACATTCATGTCTCATGGTATTCAATCGCCTGAATTTGTTGTGTTATGGCCATGATGTAACAAGGTGTAAGAGAGCAGACAGTAGGGCTGAAGATTGAGCGGACTATAATCTAAGATACTCAATTATTAATGCACACCACTTTACACAAAAGATAGAGAATCAGGAGGTCTAGGAGTCGTGAATTTTTTATTTTCTTTTTGGGTCTTTTATTTTACATCATTTGCTGATTCTGCCGAATGGCATTCCATTGAGATTACAGTGACATTATGTGGTGCATTTAAAACCCTCTTTCTTCTTTTAAAGACTACCAAGACCGTTTGTTCTTTCCCAGAGGAATAAAATAAAGTTCCTAAATACCATTCTCCATTAAATCTGTTTCATAATCACAATGAAAGGCAAAATATTCTCCCAGACCAGTGCAAGAGGCAAAAACAGTCACTTTATAATATTTATTTACAATCAAATTCTTCATCCCATGCTATGAGTCCCCTTGGCGTTAGCAAAAGTATCCAAATTATTATTTAAAGCAATGTACAAAAAATTCAGGGCCAATTTGGAGTTCAGATATTTTACCAAAGAAGAATCTGAACGGATGTAAAACTCTCTAAATGTATTCAAAGTTCATATTCTACCTCAAGCAAACAAATGTGTTGAAAACAATTTGAAGATAGTTTGGAAAGGTTCTATATTTTTGAAATGTGTTATCAGGATTATACTATCTGCATCTTTGTGGAGAATATCAGACTTTTTTTCTTATCGTGGTCTGAGCAAAAGGTGTGCCTAACAACAGGTGGTGCCCTCATATACTTTCTTAAGACAGCGGTGTCTCATTATATTTTATGCTCAGTATAAAAAGGTAGCCAGAAAGCACTGAGCAAACCAGAAAAAAACTCTTAACTTTTTAATGTGATGCCGCTGGGCATTAATGAATGAATTGGAGGGTGGTTTCAAGGAAAAGAGCTGCCTCCTGTAGTGTATAAAAAATGTCATCCAGACCTGCACAAATGGAAAATGTCTCCTGAGGAACATTACAACTCCAACAATAAAGTTTTCTTGCCTTGGTCTGCTGCTAATGTGTGCATGGGTTCAGCAGCGCTCTTTCATTTTTATATACTGACACTTTGATTGCTTTAATGGCTAACTTATCCTAGACTTGGTGAAATTGATGGTTTCTAGACTACTATTACATGCATGAAGTTGTTGTATCCAACTCCTGGCTTTTCATGTAAATTAAAAAACAAATGTATAAATAAATACTGTAGCGATTTACCCACGGAGATCCAAATGAAAAGGTAAGATTGGCACTGAGCACTCACAAAAGGAGTTCAGAATGTTTTATATTCATTACAGAGTAATTTTGTATTTAGTGTGATTCTTAGAGCAGGTACTCCTGTGTAAGCTGCTATTTTCGTTAAGCACTGTGAGTACTAAATAAATATTGTAATTGATTTTGTTACGAGCCACGATTTCATTTACCGTTTTGTTAATTGAAATCTGTGGGTGGCATCTTTTTCTACTCACACTGACACACAAACAGCTTTTTTTTTGATGTGCTAGTGAGTTAAATGAAAGTATCTTACTTGATTAGATGTGTTAATGTTGAGTCCATTTTTTAAGTGGTCCAGAGCCTTGTCCAGGTTCCCTGAGCGAGCTGCACGCAGAAAGCTGGTGGCTGAATCGGCCTGCAATGAAGAGGAAGAGGAGGACTGTAAAAAGCATGTTAAAACTCTACATGTAAAAACTCAACAGTGATACGGTTACGAGCAAAAACACATTTGTTCCTCCTACACCAACAAACGTTACAAGCTAAAGACAACAGCACACAAATTGCACATCTATACCAACAGCAAAAAGTCTGAAATATCCACAAACACTTGCTCAACATCAACTGTTCCTCCAAGATTAACCACACATCCACGATATCAGGAAGTAGTTGCACTAAAAGCATCAGTCAGGTTACTATCTTAATCTATTACAATAATATAACAATCACTTTAAGGCTAGACACAAGGCTATATGCAGGGAATACAATACTGCATTCAGGGGCCTACCTGCCCTCTGTAAGAGGCTAAAAATGACAGACTCCTTACAGTCGGGCTTCGCCCACACAGAGTTTGGCAGGCGTTCATAGCAGAACACACGCCGCCACAAGCTCTGTTGTCTGATCTCAAAGGAAAGCTCCTGTGGTTTGTGTTTCGGTGTGTGTCAGTGTTTGTACGCCCACCTCAGAATTCATTCATTAGCCAATAGTGTAATATGGCTGACCTGCACAATAAGATGTTTCCAATACCCTGAAGAGGAAATAGTGGGTAATGTACTGTACTCTTGACCCTGTCTCTGCACCCGTGTCACTGGCAAAATTATGTATCTGTTTGAGCGGTTATTCTCAAGTGGTTTTATTACACTGAATTGCTAAAAGATATGTCTGCCCTTTTCAAATGAATTTGACTTTTTTCCCCCTTCTCTCCTCACATCTCCCATCTGTGCCGATGCATCAGGAGCCAATGTTCTTTGTTTTTGTGAACCATGCATTGCATTCAATTTTATCTAACAAATAATAAGGATTATTTTGTCTTTCGACAGCCTCTTCCCTATCCACTAACTAAATGCTGTTTTTCTTTCCAATTCATTATTTTTTGTTCACCTACTTTCTCTAAACATCCCAGAATGTTCTCCACAGTCGAGCTCTTTTGACATTTTGCTAAATTAAAGTTTTCCTGACTTTTCATTTGACCACCCAGATAAAACATGGGATATATATCAATACATTTTAAAGAAACACTTCCACCAAAAACCAATGTGGAATATTGTGAACGTCTTACTTTAAATAAACAACAGCAGAATTAATTAATTAATAATTAATAATTTTTATTAGAAAAAAAGTTTGTGGGCTTTTTTTCAGAAATAGCTGTCCTTTCACTAAAGCACTTTATGTTTTCTACAGGTATATGAAGTCTTTCTTTTCTGAAGCCAGTGTACATACTAGAGACCAACACCAGCCCCGACGCCACATCGGGCCAGGGGCGTAAAGTAGGGGCCCCCTACTTCTGGCACCCTTCCTCGGACCATGCCTATTTTCGAACTCCGCCTTCATTTTGATCTCAACTAGACACCTGTAAAGTTTTGTGACTCTATCTTGCACGGTTGTCGGGCCAGGGTCGTAAAGTGGGAGGCTGTTGCTTAAGTATAGTTACATGTACAGTGAATACTGTACACATTTGGTTGATAGCCAATAGTATTCTTTAATGTGTTTTTTTCCCTCTGTGCCTCTATTTTCTTCTCTTCTTGCAGCCCATCACTAAGTGTCTGGGAAGCAATGTGATCTATTTACCATCTGATGTCTTCGCTTTGAACATTAGAGCCAGACATTACTCTCACTGAGAGACAGGACTTCAAACAGGCAGCGACAAGAGCCTGTCTTACTTACTGTAACAATCCAGGGTGTTGGTACTTTAGAGTTCCTTATGGCTATTCTATAATTAGAAAACTATGAAAACATTATTCTGTACTAAGTCTTGTTTGCTTCTATAGATACCTTTACATGATGTGCATGTGTGCATAATGTACAATGTGATTGGTAACTAGCTGGTTTCAAAATCTTCCTTCTTATGTATAAGGCTTTAAATGGTCTGGCTCCCTCAAATATCTTTATTTCCCCATATATAATATACTCCATTGTTGACTTGAAACTGTAGTCTCTGGGTGATGTGCACTTTAAATAAACTTGAGTTGAAGTTGAACTCTCAATCCCGTCACACTGCAGGTTTTAAAGCCGGTGTGACATCCCTTGAGTGCTCAGATGCATATATTTCACAGTGGACTCCTTTTATGTTTCTCTTCGTCGGTGCTATGATGGGTTCATGATATGAACTGTATTACTGATCATAACCTCCACCTGCATCCCTCCTCCTCTTCCCCATTATTCCACATTGTGTGTGTGTGTGTGTGTGTGTGTGTGTGTGTGTGTATTGAGGCAACAACAGCATGAGCCATGAGCTGACCACATTTTGCAGAAAATTAAGAATCTTGCAGCCTCTTCCAGAAACTCATTCGTCACCAGCTCGTGTTCATGTTGCTGTCAGGCTGGAATCCATTTTCCTCCGTGCTCCTCTACTGTCTCTACAGATCCATCTCCCTCTTTTTTTGCCATTCTCTCCATGCTTCCTTTCATTCTTCTCTCTATCACAGAGATTATAGCTGTACATCTATCCTGGCAGTTCACTTTATTTGTAATCATCGTGCCAGTTATGCCAAATAATCAGATTACTGAAACCCCTTAATATGTATCACTCAATACAGTACAAAGGATCCCTGCCTCTACACTCTGTACTCTCTGCCTGTACCTAAATCTGATTTTCCTTTTCCGGCTGCCTCTCCAATTCTGGCAATTTCCCTTCTTTCTCCGAATCACACATTCTACTTTATTTCCGTGTATTTATTAATAGCATCACCATTTGTTTTGGATCAAATAACCCTGAGTAGAAAAGTTAGACAGGATTTTTAAAATGAATCATTGCTACAGTACATATCACTCTAAGTCAGGGACTGTAGGTAGATTTGTTTTGCAGCATGAATATGGCATCCATTATGACACACAATTATAAAAAAAAAAACATTTAAAATCTGATACAAATACTTAAGGTTCCACCAATCAGGACATAGGACAGGACATTTATTCTTTCATGTATCTTTCCAGAGGGGATGCCTTGGACACACAAGTGGTTTACTGTGTATTTGTGAAGTGATCCTTGGGCCAACAGGACCTAAATGTGGAGTTTGTCACATTATATCCCATAGTCTACTGCCTCAGTTGACTGCTGTACTTTTTTTTTCAATTTCATATTGTGTGTAACATAGGAGATACAGTGATTGTTTACCAAGCCGAATCACAGCCACTGAGGCAATATGATCTGCTGCTACGCAGGGGAGTTTCAGATTTTCAACTTTACACTCTTTTAATAGACAAAATTTACCTCAGAAAAGCTCTGTGTCTTGACATACATTCTGCTTCACACTTCATTTTCATCCAAGATGACTTAACTGTTTTTAAAGTTTGAGAATGTAGGGAAGTGTAAAATGAGCAATGATTGGATTTCAATTATAAATTAAAGCTGTCAAGCTCATCAAGATAAAATTGGAAAGATAAGGGTTTGTCAGCCAGAAGTAGCAATTTGTGGGTGACTGCCCTTTCAAAGGCAGCATTTAATTGATTCTCTATTACCATAACTCCATAACCAAGGTCAGTCTGCCGTTTGTGACAAAAGTCAAGCACAATTTATTTTCTATACCAGGAATAAGACATTACAGATTAGATATTGATAACTAAAACGGAAAAACAGACCATTAGATACATACCATTAGTGTGAACACATAAAGTAGCTAATCTAGACAATCATAAATATTAAATGTTAATGGTTTGAATTGTAAATCAGCTCACAGCACATTCTAAAAATCACACCTAAAATATAAACGAGAGGAGACACAACAGCACTGAAAAAGCACAAATGGCTGTGACTAGAAACTTGACGGCAAGGCCACAATATCGCAGTTTGCATGAACACAACAACCACAAGGACATAAAAAGAAGCAACAGCACCACACAAGAACCACTACCACAGGGCAAAAGAAAGTCAATCCAAGAAGTTATTTAATTGTGTACTAAGTTTTAAAATCAGACTTTTTATCAAAAAAGAAAACCTGCCAGTGGGGCCAGTTACTTACTTTTAACCAATTTCAACTGAAATATTCAAGAATTGTACTGATTCACTGATGTTGTCTAGAGGGAAATGTCCACATCTTCCAATATCAGTATATTCATTAGTCGTGTAACTACCCTACTACTAATAATAATTAGAAATGTGGCATTTTTTTTTGCCTTGCCTTAAAGGTGCTGTAGGTAGGACTGTGAAGATCCAGGACTTGGCCAAAAAATTTGAACATCGACAACTTCTCAGTCCCTCCCCCCTTTCCGCTAAAGCCCAAAACAGTCTTCTAAGCCCCTCCCCCCACAAGGGAGAATGAATGTGTGTGCATGAGCAGTGATTGACACACAGTTAGACAGCCCCCCCCCCAGGCCCTGATTGGTGCATCTGAACACAGAGCGGAGGATTTTTGCAAATCTCACTACAGGCTGTAGGTGGTGCCAGAGGAGCTGGATTTTTTTTTTTAAATTACCTGCTTCATGTAGTTCTACTGGAACATAGGGTCAGTTTCAGCAAATATAACAGAAAGTTAGTTTTATAAGTCTTACCTACTGCACCTTTAAGAAACCTCACTCCAGCTGATTAGGGAAACACAGACGTGTCGAGGAAATAAGGAAAATGTACACAAGGATGTAAATAAACATCATATTTACTCTGTTATTAAAGAGCCATATTCCTCAGGGTTCCGACAACCTCTCAGAGCCCACAATACTGACCTGACGGACAAGTCAGCGCCGAACCATATGAGCCTAGAAGACAACACACACCAGCCAAGACAACACCAGAACAGGACCAAACAGTTAATGGCAGACATACAAACAGAAAAAGCAATGTGTAAACTGGTTGAAATGAGGCAAAAGGTGTCAGGTGTCATTAACATCTCCCAGATTTTGTTCTGTATTGGTTACAGGTGTAGACTTATAAGCATAAAAAACACTCAATACTATGATATCTTATAAACATATAGCCTAATGCCTATAGGACAAATGGTGAAGAGAACACATACATCGTATTCATTCAATATAAAGTATACACTGACTGATTTAATGTTAATAAAACCTTTTAAATATTATACTATCGGCGATAACATTTTTCAGCAGGCCAGATTTCAGTTAAAGAAAAAATTGCTTCAAACACTGAAACAAATGAATGTCACCCACCTCTTTTGAACATGCACATTTATACAGAATAATATAAGCATATATTCCCAATGTCATGGAAATTGAACTTCATATTTACTTCTACATGTGGTACAGTATGTATTCACATCTATAAGCTTACACATAAGGAATATAGATGGATAAGGGTTTAATCCCCATTATGTCTGTAATACAGTCTGTAATTTTCTCTGTGTTCATGATCCTGTTGTCCTTGTGCCTTGAGTGTCAGCATGTGTTGTGTTACACAGCACATTTTATTTCTGTGTGTTAGTGTGGCTAGCCCACACAAATCTCATTGAATATCCTCACAGTGAAACGCAGACTCATAAGCTTTATGCTGAGCCAAAAATAATCATGGAGACATAAAAAACAAAACAAAGAAGAGGTAGAGCCTTCAGATATGAATACCGAGGCAGAAAATATTAAGGCAAAACTGCAATAACCGCATACACGTGTGGAAGCCAAAAGAAAACTATTTCAGATTTAAGGTTTGCTAATTGGCACCTACATTTTGCACACACGGTATGAATCAGAGCCACATGTGCATACATATGCTGAAACGCACACAGATGGTCTAGTAGCACAAGTGACAGAAGCGCAGGTTGATAGAATCCGATCTGAAAAGGTGAGTAACACCTCATGCCATTTAAAAAACACACGGCATTGAGTCACACAGAAAAGTGGGTGATTGGATCAAAATATGAGCTGTTATATAAGCAGTTGTTGGTGTAAATTTGACAAGTGTGTGACTGATTTAATGATGTGGTATAAGTGTTAATAAACATTAGAGCTGTAAAAATTCCAAATTTTGCTTTACCATTAATTGTCTTAGAAATAATAGCGATTAACAATAAAATTGTCTCTTTCAGTCAAATTTAAAATGATTTATTTATTACTTTTTCAAACAAATTAAAGTTTTGCATGAATTCCAGGATACATCTTTTGGTTATATCACTGTTATGTGTCCCAGATAATGTAATAACACAAGTACACAGCCTATGAAGTAAACCACGCCTCTCTTTTAACATTAAACAATTAATTTCTTTCTTAAATGAACATACAATTGACAATAGTACAGTGATATATAGTCCTCCGAAAAAAAGTGTTGGGGGATGTGATGGTGGGCCAAAAAAAAAAAAAAAAAAGGTTATTTAATCAGCGGGTTTGTCAGGCATGTTCAATTTCTCTGGCTTGAGGCAGCTATAATTAGTCAGTTAATATTAGAATATTTCAGGTCTGATTTGCCACTTGCTTTTGGCTTTCCCCCAACAAGCACAACATTGTTTTCTGCAGGCAGGACTTGGGAGAGAGGAGACATTCAATCTCTGAACATCACAAACTCTCTGTCCTGGAAGCATTTGGTGGTTTTCTGTACTGTGGGTCTTCTCTGACAGAAGTCATTGGCAGAACATTGGATACGTGTACTTGTAGTGACAGCTCCTGTCACTTCTGATTTTGAAATGAGTCCTTGTGTCACTTCAAGCTGAGACTTCTTCTCACAGTTCAACATGCATCTCCTCTCCTTCGCAGTGTAACTTAGGTAGGTAGGTAGAAATACTGTACCTACTACTACTACTACTGCACTATATGTATTGGCACAGACAGAGTAGCCGGTCTATGTTTGCAATGGAGGGAAAAGCAAAACAAAAATGCAGAAGGCAATTTTTTTATTGTGAATTTTCTCTGGCTGTACCACCTAGTGTCATACAGTCTGTCCCCTGAGCTAGCTGTCTTAGGCTGTACTACCTAGTGTCATACAGTCTCTCCCCTGAACTAGCTGCAACAGCCTAAGTGTATAAAGTAAGATGTAAACAGTAAACAATAAGTAGGCTACCCCACATCATCTCCAGACTCCATCTGGAACTTGTAAACAAAATAAGACAATCAGCTAGCTAGTAGTGTGACATGGGAGACAAGCGCTGCTCTCATATGTGAATGCACAGAGCAGGGATGTTAAAAAAGCAGCTTCGGTTACACAGAGCAGTTGACGAGTTTTGGCGTTAGCTTAACAGCCGAGCTAACAGCAAACAGCGGAACTAACAATGGAGCTAACAGCTAACGGGGGAGCTAACAGCCGAGCAAATAGCGAAGCAAACGGGCCTGAAGGCCATTTGTGGTCGAGGCAAGAAGGGATACAGCTACGTCCATGTTTGGTTTGGAAGGGACTAGTTTGCCTCATGTGGCCCATGGTGTGTGGATTCACTGGACCGACTCGACATGTAGGTAGGCATGGATGTATTGTAGGCGGAGCTCGGGAGCTTCAGAGCTAAGGAGGGGCTTCTTTAGGTATCCCTAAAGAAACGCGTATCTGCGTCGTTCTGCATTACATTAATTAATTTGCACGCAAGTTTTATTTATTTTTATATAGTGTATTCTCCGTGTAAATTCATGTACCGAACCGAGACGCCCGTACCGTTTCGGTTCAATACGAATACATGTACCGTTCCACCCCTATTATCTATAAAGGTATGCTTAAAAATAATATTTGGTTTTTGCTGGCTTAAATTATATTGGCTTTGGAAATTTCTTTATAATTGTCAGTGTTCATATCAAGAACATGGTTATAGGTAAGAGTTTTTAATAAGACACGGATACATTTTGACACATCATTAGAGCATGACTCTTATTCGCATCATGATCATTTTTGTAAAATGCACTTAAAAAATGGTCAACCCTCATTATGTGATTTCAATTTAAAAAAATAACTTAGAACTGTTACAACTGCTGCTAACAAGAAGCTTGACTGCAACAAAAGTTTTTTTATGCAGCAATTTTATCCAGTAATATTTGAGGACCTTAATTTAGCCATGGGACCTTCGAAATTATTTAAACTTAAATACATACTACACAATACTACTAAAACCTGTTTCTAAGTCTGTCATCTTTACTGCTGAAAACAGCACACATTGGTTTATCAATTTGAGTATCTGTAAGAAATTCAAAACTGTTGATTTCACTGCCTACATCACTGGAAAGAGAGGGAGAGGGGAAGGAGCGAGATGCAAACAGGAGGGGATAGAAAAAAACAAAGAAAGGAGTAAAAATGTCATTATTATCCTAAGACATCTTCCAATCCATCTCTACAGAGAGATCTAGCTAGTCGAGTAGGTACAGTAGTCTGTATGTTGCATGAACTGACACAGCATATTTTGGATGTATTATGATTAATACTGGTGAACAGCCAAATATCACAAGTGTAGATGAAAGAATGGTGGCTGTTTGTCATTGTGAGCATAAACACAAAACTCATTCACATAATGCTAAAAAAAATGCTCATTAAGACAAATTACCTACAAACTCAAACGCGCTCAAACTGAAAGTAAAAATAGATGCATAGACGCCACAGTATGTTAGTGTTGGCATGAACAGGGAGGGAGATGGATCACAGTAATGAACCCTCATGGGTTTAAACAAAAGACCCACTTCTACCACAAAAGACAGATAGATTCTCAATCAAACTCACACACACGTTAAATAGAGGCAGACAGAAAATCTAACAATGGCGAGTCCCACAGTAGAGCGGGTAGATATATGCACAAAGCTACCATACACAATGATTTGCAGGCTCTGACAGCAGGAAACAGCGTAGTAAAAGCCTTGCAGGCCCCTGCTGGCAAGTCTATCTCAAAGTCATGAGTTTAAGTAAAACCAAAAACCAAAAACAGATGTGTGAGTTGATTTAGGCAATAAGCATACACAACACTATAAAAAAGCCACATCTTGCATGCCATTTTGGGTGTTTTCAGTACCCATAGTGCTCATGTTTTTGTCATAGGTTGTTCTAGTGGGACATCAACCCCAAACCCTGCAAGTGTTAATGCCATCCACCACCACAGATGCACAGAGAAAGGAACATCTAAACCTGTCAGTGTCACTGCTGAAACATGATCTATCACTTCTAAAATGATTTCTTCTTTCCCACTTGGTTCCACATCTTTTCAAGCCATTCCCCAATTCCCTCAACTTAGGCCTCTAACTGTAAATTAATACCTTAGCAGAAACACCTAGAGTTAATGAAAAGTGCTGATCAGTATAATCACAATGAAACATATGATCTAGACCAGCAGTAGTCTCGCTTTGCCAGACCCTGCTCCAAAGCGTGTTGGAGGAGGGTCTGGTTACGCCACATAGCATTCGGGGATGGGAGGAAAATGTGCTCTGGTTTATTGGCATTTCTTTAAACCAATCACAATCATCTTGGACGGTGCTGAGCACCGGAGAAAAGTCGTGGTGCCGCTTGCAAAATAGTCTGGGAAGGAACTTGTTTTGGTGGAACCGTGTACGTTTAACAGTTGTTTTAGTCATGCTACAGAAAACTCAGATTGGACAGATAGTCTAGCTAGCTGTCTGGATTTACCCTGCAGAGATCTGAGGAGCAGTTAACCATAGTCCTCAGAAATCAACTGAAGTTTAAAATACCAACACAAAGGAAGCCCAAGGCAACGGATATCCGGCCTAAATGAGTGAATCCCACAATTTTCCCGGCTGTTACACTGTTTAAATATGTTCTCTCTGTTACTGTCAGCTGTCATTTCAGTGCAAATTGTCGCAAATGGCAAAGGGGCCCTCTACTTCCCCATCACCGGAAGTCTTTGCAGATTCATCAGCTCCATCAGCCTCTTCACTCTCAGCAGAATCATCAGCCACCACCATCCCCTGTGTCTGGACTCCATGGGGGGATTTATCTTGCTGCTGCTCAGGGCAGACGCCCCTCAATTTCAAATCTCCCTGTAGAGTCTAAGTGCTAAAGACTGCCAAAATGTAATTATCCCATATCAACTGTTGTAATAAATATTTATCTTTAACTTATTCATTTGTCTCTCCTGAATGAAATATTGCTATTTTGAAAAACTCTTTTTCATTCAAATCTGATAACTGGTATTTAAGATTTTACATGTGACAGACAGGCTGACCAAGAAACGAAAGAAAGATCAAATTAGCATTTGACAACTTAAATCATGCATTACATTATCTTGTTCATTGGACATTGTTTTATCTTGTCATACAGTTGTCAATAATTAATGAATGCTTTGTTGGGTTCTTTTGTGTCAGGCAAATTAAATAACATAAACCATTTGTGCATAAAATACTAAATTGTGTTAAAGAGATGTAATGATAGTAATGATAGTAATGATAGTAGCCTCAGTTTATAAATGAGGTGTCATAATATTACATTTCCACCCAGAAAAGTGGAGATCATTTCAAGAACACGTCTATGCCTGGCAAGATGAAGTCATAGCCCTGACAATGAAAAATCAATAGAGTCCAGCAGGCTCTACAGAGTGGGAGTTGATCCAGTATCGATGGATGGATGGCAAGAGTGTGTAAGATGGTGCGCCACAAACACATAGGTATTGGGCTGTACATGTTACACAAGAAAATTAAAACACTGTTTTTGATACTTGTGACCATTTTTTCAGTGGTTGTTTTTTTCTTATTGTCAGTGTGGCTTTTTTGAAGCTTTCCAGATTGAACAAAGAAAGACTTCACTGTTTGCCTGTGACTTATGTCTAACAAATGCAAGTTAATCAACTACAGAGAGCTTTCTAATCAGAGGTTCATAAATATGTTTGATGTCCTCACACTAATCCCACACTAGGCCTATGTGCAGACTGCACAAGCATGTACTCATGTCAATACAAAACCATAATCATGATCATAATCCAGAAATAATCCGGACTGCAGTAAATGCACACCAACCCAAACAGTCTGTTAAAAAAAAGTCCAAGCTTGTGTGGATGGCAGAAGGGTACCTTACAACAGATTGATTCCGTCAGTGTTGTCTCTCCGACACTGCTGACTGCGGCAGTGGCCATGGTCAGGGGTTAAAGTGGGCCGGAACGATCCGGAACGGTGTTCCGGCACCTTTGATTAACAAGTAAATTAATCTAATTGGCAGTTTCATACATCAGTGTTTCCAGTTCTTTTAAAATAACGCCAAATATCCATTTCAGTGTTTCCCTGTTCACTCTCAGCAGCGCACACCATGAGTCCATGAACAGGGCATGAAGAGTTCAAACATCTGTAAAAAATAGCAGGACAGTCAAGTACTATCTGTTAAAGTCAGTTGGACAGGTTACAATCACATTGCCGGTAGCCTACCGGTTACAAACAGGCTCGGTAGTGAGCGTAAAATAAAAAGTTAGCAACATGGTAAGGTGCTGCAGATCCGGTGTTTTTAGCTGAGCTGGACCAGAGAGTAGGCTTTTCCGTTAAAACAGATCAGTGATGCTGTTCTGCCGTCATTGTTCTCAGTGAAGTTAGCTGGAAGTGAGTGTCGCCCTGGTGTGTTTTTATGTTTTATGTTGACTCCTTTTAAGAAATAGCCTTTGCAATGTGGTAACTAAAGAGGCAATTTGGCCTTGTGTGCTCTGATTAATTTGGCATGCAGTCATCACACTAGTCACAATTTAGTTTTAATAAAAACTCATCCTGACTGTTTTGGAAGGGAAATAACAAGATCTCAAGAACTCCGATCTTAGGGTTCCCCCACCTGTCAGATCCCACTTTAACCCCTGGCCATGTTGTCTTGAAAAGTGCAGCTAGTCTACACTGTGTGTCTTTAGCTGCAGACTGTTGTATGTCCAGGTGTTGGAATCCTTTTAAGTGAAATGGAGCTACACTTTACACCATTTACCTTTCAGCATTTTAACTGTGTTTAAGCCAGCTACTAGCTAACCGCAGGCTAATGTTACCTGCTGACAGGTGTAATGTTAACTAGCGTCACATGCAGTGATGCTTCTGTTGCCTGTAACGTCTGTTTCGGAGCTCCAGAGGGCAGTGCAGGCATTTAAGTGGCACCAAAATGAGGCACCAAAATCTGTGTTGCCATTTGGTCCTATAGATACCGGCCGTATAGGAACCATATTAGAACCGGGTTTCGGTACCCAACCCTACCTAACTCAGTAGAAAAGTCTAACATATATTTATGCAACAAGCTCCATGTCTACAAAGGGCTGCTTGTTTGAAGCTGCTCTTTATCTTAAAATAAAAAAACAAGTGTTGAAGACTGAATAAAAGATTAAATGATTTGTTGAGATAAATATATTTTGCAGCGCACCAAAATCCCTCTTTCCTCGTGAACCAATGATGAGACACATCAAAACGAGGATCTTCCTGTTGTCTTCTCTATCCCGGTGCTAAAACAGAGCAACTGAAATATTTATAGCCTCTGTCAGGCCACTGCTTTTGCAAGCCATTACAATCAAAGCACTCTTTTTATATATATATACATACATATATACACACACACATATATATATATATATATATATATATATATACACACACACATATATATATATATATATGTACACACATATATATATACATATATATATATATACATATATATGTACACACATATATATATATATATATATATATATATATATATATATATATCTATATATATACATACATATATATATATATACATATACATATATATATACATATACATATATATATACATATACATATATATATATATATATATATTTAGATCAAGTCTGAGACACGAATGTAATGCAATACAATGCTAGCAACATACACACAAATACATACAGTAACACACAAGAACACACAAAGAGTGTGAGAACAGAGGCCCTTATACAACTATTACACACACATCTATATCTATCTACAAATGTATACTTGATTGATATTACATGACTTGCTTTCTGCCTCAATGATGGCATTCAAGGATAGAATGTTATACAACATACATATTTTTGGTTTCAATAAGTAATTCAAAAAATGATTATTGGAAAATAATTTTAAATAATATTGTATGTCAGAAAGCGTACAAAGATGACCATGTCAGAATAATCAGTATGGAAACTGAAGCAGGTTCTGAAACTTTCAACAATCCTCACCTCTTTCAGTGTCAAGCAGCCTAAAAGAAGCACTGTAACATCCTCCGCTAACATACATAATTTATTATTCTTCCATTTAACTTTGTAGTCCAAACCATAGCTTCATAATCTACTATCTCTTGAGAATAATCTCCCAGATTGCAGAGGAAAAGAAATACACCTTTCTATCTTTTAAGTTTTTAATAAACATTTTCATTGCTTCTCTAAGATTTGACCAGGTGACATGGGCATGGACATTTCCCCATATTTGCCAACAGCACAGAAAAGAAGGCACACACGAGAGAGAGAGAGAGAGAGAGAGAGAGAGAGAGAGAGAGAGAGAGAGAGAGAGAGAGAGAGACACACACACACACACACACACACACACACACACACACAAGGACAATTAAGAAATGTGAAACAGGGTGAGGAAGCCCTGAACTCCTCATTTACAAACACTTAATTTGCTCAGCTACACATCAAATCGTTACTCTTTAAACATCTCTCTCACTCCTTCACCCTCTTGCTTCTCTTGCAGCTTTGTGCAACCTCTCTATTTCTCTTTCTCTTCCTCAACCTGCCTCCTCTCTCTTTTCATAACCTTTTTAATATTTATGAGCGCTGCAGAAGTACTATTGGCAAAGCATGCTGGGTAGAGTTGTCCCTTAGAGTATGTTCCTGATGTCATCACTGTGTGCTGACATTCTGGGCACAGTATCCAAACAAAAGTCAAGTTCCCTGCCAGCACAACTGATATCTAAAATGCATTTTAATACACACAGGAAGCCATTAACTACATAAAAACAGGGTTTTGAGTGCACAATAATACTGAACTAAAATCTATGGTAGATGAGTGTCAGGTGTAGGGTTGGGTACGGAACTCGGTACTCTTTAGGGTACCGAATGAATTACATCGGTACTACCAAGGACCGATTCACGTTAAATCAATCTGTGCCAAATTTGGGTACCTGAGAGCACATAAGCACAATCTTCTCTGTCCTCTCTGCATGTTTGACAGATAGCAGGGCTCAGCCCAGACACACACGCACAGAGCTGCGGTGCAGATGGACTGGGGTCGCCTCTGAAGCTTCTTCTACAAGGTGAGTCAAGGCAATGCCGCAAGTGTGGTTACACTTTTCAAAACTCCACGCAGATAGTGTTCGCAGCAATATAATCTAATCTAATGGAGAGCTGAAAGCAGCAGTAGTGCTATAACAATATACTTCCTCTGAGACAGACAGGCAGTGTTCTCTATGCCCTGGTGACAGACTGACAGGCTGGAGGTTGCAGGCACAATAGCGTTCTCTATGCCCTGGTGACGACTGACAGGCTGGAGGATGTAGGGCAAGGCAACTTTATCACATAGCACATTTCAGCAACAAGGCAATTCAAAACGCTGTACATAAAACACTAAAGAGCAATTAAAAACAGTCATGAAAGAAATAGGAAATCAAAACAAGCTAAAATAGAATATGATACATATAAAAGAATGAAAATTACAGTGCAGTGTAAGAAATAAATAAATAATTGATTTAATAGGTTGAGGGACGAGTTTGGGAGGGGAGAGGGAGTTAGGGAGGACTTCTATTTTGTGTGGTGTGTAAAATGTTCTAAATAAATAACAAAATGTTCTAAGTAAATAGAATAAATAGGTTTGGAATTATTTTAACAACTACTGTTATTACAGTACGAAAATACGGAAAAAAGGTATCGTAGTGTACCGGTTAAAATGTGAACAGTACCCAACCCTAGTCAGGTGCTGGCCATTGTATCTCAAGATCCAGTAATAGGGTGCGAGGCTGTCAGCTGTGTGTCTGCCTGGCATACTCTGTGTACAGGAACATATCATTAAAACATAGACCATTAAACAAATGCCTTCATGTTTGGAAATAACTCCATGACCTTTTTCTAAAAAACACATTCCACAGAAAAAGCCCCGTACTATGCCAATCACAGTGGGTTACAGCATTGCTGCATCAATTTTTGTCGAAGAAGCACATTTACATGAAGCACAGCGTGTAATCTGGAACATTTTTGATGAGGGTTATTTTTACCAGGTGCTTCTACGGTCCTTTTTTTCTGAAGCAATGTGATAAGAAGCTTGGGGATGATTGGCCAAAACCAAATTAACTTTGCTTGGAGTAAAGCTGTCTGTGACTGCCCAATCAGGTCTAAGAGGTAGGCACTATGAAACAAGCAGCCTACCGCGTGATTTAGAAGTTGATTTCAGCTGTATCCGATGATTACCCAGGACTTGATGTGACTTATATGTGTGCTGGCACAAGGAAGCGGTGTGCTTCTCACTTTTAATAGCTAAAATCCTCATTTGGAACACTGTGAATACTATAATCCCATGCTGGTTTAGATTTACTGATATAACCGTTATATATCTACATATATATTGTCACACTTAACACCTAAATCTCTCATTTAAAGCAAAAGTGCGACATTTGTAGAAATAGTTCTCAGTGAAGTTAGCTGGAAGTGAGTGTCGCCCTCGTGTGTTTTTATGTTGACTCCTTTTAAGAAATAGCCTTTGCAATGTGGTAACTAAGGAGGCAATTTGGCCTTGTGTGCTCTGATTAATTTGGCATGCAGTTATCACACTAGTCACAATTTAGTTTTAATAAAAACTCATCCTGACTGTTTTGGAAGGGAAATAACAAGATCTCAAGAACTCCTTAGGGTTCCCCCACCTGTCAGATCCCACTTTAACCCCTGGCCATGTTGTCTCGAAAAGTGCAGCTAGTCTACACTGTGTGTCTTTAGCTGCAGACTGTTGTATGTCCAGGTGTTGGAATCCTTTTGAGTGAAATGCAGCTACACTTTACACCATTTACCTTTCAGCATTTTAACTGTGTTTAAGCCAGCTACTAGCTAACCGCAGGCTAACGTTACCTGCTGACAGGTGTAATGTTAACTAGCGTCACATGCAGTGATGCTTCTGTTGCCTGTAACGTCTGTTTCGGAGCTCCAGAGGGCAGTGCAGGCATTTAAGTGGCACCAAAATGATTTGGTCCTATAGAATTTCAAAAATTGTCACAAAAAAAAAAAAATCACAATACCAGCACATAGCTGGACTATTACTTGGCTCTGACATGTTTCCCCGGCAAACAGCAGAGTCCGGAATGTAACCTCCCCGTCAAACTGCAAATTGTCATTTATATACTTCAGTTTTTGCACAGATTAAACAATCAAAAATATAACATTTCAGTTAAGGAACAGCTGGTTTTCCCCTGCTTCCAGTTTTTGTGCTAAACTAAGCTAACCGGCTGCAGGCTGTAACTTTATAACTAACAGACATATATAATAATAATTCATACTTTTTATTGATCCTCAGTGGGGATTACACTTTACACTTTTTTTTTGTTAGACACACTACACACAGGCCTGAAATACACACACATGCTCAAGTCCTATACATGAAGAAATGAAGAGATGTCAGAGTGAGAAGGGCTGCGACTGCTGGACAGGAACCCTGAGCGGTTGGGGGGGATTCTCTCCAGCTACCAGTCCACACTTTGGACTTGGTCCGTACGGGGACTTGAACCAGCGACCCTCCGGCTCCCAACCCAACTCCCTACGGAGCTACTGCCACCCCCTATATGAGAGTGGTATCAATTTTCTTCTAACTCTCCACCAGAAAGCGACTAGGGTGTTTGTATTGTATTGATGAAATTACAATATGAAATATATCATTGTTGTTAAAATTAGATTTCGAAACAATGCCAAAGCAAAGATTTTGAAAATAAACCATATATTAGAAAGAATACAATTCAAATGTTCAGTTCAACATGAGTAAAAGGGTATTTTTAATGGATTAAAGGCCTTTGTGAAAGAAGAGAGGGGCAAACCCAGCAACTCATAAATGGTGCATAAAGACAAAAAAGGGAAGAAGTAAAAATGAAGAAGATAAGGTACAAGGGAATAGCCATAGAAGCTACGGAGCCACTATGTCTGAAAGTCATGTGGGCATAACAAATGCAAAGCACTCAGCTGCACTTGGTCAATGACTGCACTACCTCCCGTACGGCATACATAAAATAACTATGACAGGAGAAAGTAGTCAGCAGAGGGCGGAGCAAGAGTGATGGATAGGAAGGAGAAGGAAGACAGGAAGGGCATAGATAAGAGAGGAGGGACAAGTGTGGAGGAGCTGAGACAGAGAGTAGAAGAAAAGAGGAAAGAGAGGTAAAAAGGACTAAGGTTTAAAGAAAGTCTACATATTGAAGCTGATACATTTGAAAATGCTGTTTACATGCTGAAGGGTTTCCGCCCACACTGGCCAAAGGTCAAACCTAGCATAGTAGACACCTTAGATCTCACATGGCATGTTAGTAGAGCTGGGCGATATGGAGAAAATCAAATATCCCGATATTTTTGACCAAATACCTCGATATCAATGTTGTGGTGATATTGTAGGGTTGACAATTGGTGCTTTCCAAAATATGCACACAATGAGATTTTTGATAAATAATCATCAGTTATGTTGATATAATAACTATGTGGGTATGGGCAAATTATGGAACAGCTAGAACAGTCTGGTGTGTTCAGAAAATTACATCACTCTACTGTAATGCAGCCTTTAAAACCCAACACTTGTGTCATATCAGGATATTACGATATCCAAAATCTAAGACGATATCTAGTCTCATATATCGATGTCGATATAATATAGATATATTGCCCAGCCCTACATGTTAGATAATAGCCTCAGACTGTTTTCCAACTTCTCAACTTCAAGAGTGTTCAAAAAGGTTACATTGTTAAAGCTAAAGCAGAACAAATGCATTGGTGTGGACAATATAGAGAAAATAAGGAAGTAAGGTCAGTTCTAAGTGAGAAAGATGGAGAGAGGAGGGGTGAAATCCAGCTGTGAGAGAAGCATGTGTTAATGCAACCTATCGGTCTGTGATGGGATATTTTCTTTTTACTTGTACTGCCTCCATAGGAAGAGGTCAGATGTCATAGTCAGATACAGAGCTGCACCTCTGGGGCCTGTGTCGAGAAACAAGTTTAGTGATTCATGATAAGGGATGTTTGCATAGTCACTACACCTCTCTGCTACCCCAGTATAAACACATTCCCAACCTGATAACATTTGTCAATGCAATGATTTCGCCTTTAAATATAGTCTGTGCATCTATATGTCACCCCATTTACCCAGTTTATTTTTATTTTTTTTCTGTGTATATGTTTATCTTTCTCTTTTTAATATATGTTTTATGTCATGTCTGAATGGACCTTGAGTCTGGCAATAAAGTTGATGATATATCAGTCTATCAGTTGGTAGGAACCATGCCATCAATAATTAAATTCTCACAGCTAATTCTTTCATTTTCTTGTCCTAAGAAAAACACACACAATAAACAGACACACAATATATGTGCACAAATTCTTTTACACACACACACACACACACACACACACAAACACACACACACACACACACACACACACACACACGCATGCGCGCACACACGCACACACACACACTTGAATTCACGTTAACATGAGAAACAAAAGCTTCTCTGCACTGCTCAATAGATGACACACTGTTGTAACACTTCTCATTTCAGCACTGTTTATCACTTCATCCTCCCACCAACTATCTGTCATCTGTTAATTTTGAGGTGATCTCAGGCCAAGACTGAGGTCATTGCCATTACCTTTGGCGCATCCAGTCTGAGGACATTTTACTATACGTTGACAAAGCCTTTTTTCGTTATCATATTCTATTTCGTGGTTTTATTTCTATAAAAGGTTACGCTTCTGCACAACATCTTAGTGACCATCGTAAATCATTGTAATATAAATAGATTCAAGACTAAAAATGACATGGTACAATAACAAAGATATGTATATAGCATACTAGCAACATGTTTATACAGCTCAGTGAATGAAGAGTTCAGTGTTCATTATTTATGTTCCTGCATTACTGTATGAACTGGGTTAACTGTATAAATACAATAAATGTCATGCTTGTAAAAGAGCGTCATACAAACACACATCTGTAAACGTTACTATGTGAAACTCTTGAGACCTAAAAGAGTACTATGATGAACTCAGCCTGACTGATTCATAAATATCTGTATATGAGTATGCATATGTGAAGAAACACACATTCCTGAAGCCCCTTTCTGCTTTCTTCATGAATGCTTGTTTCTGTAGGTGTAGGTGGTACTTGTTTCACTGTTACAAGTACCACCCTCTCCTCCACTCTTCACTATGCTTTCATCAATATGGTGAAATTGAGATGTGCATATCTCTTTCTGAATGATGTGTGGAAAACAAACGTCTGGCAAATAAAAGATATGGAGCAATATTTTGTAAATAAAATATCCAAACTTGTGTTCTCCCTTTTTAGCCTATATGCTAATCAATAGAGTCATAATGAAATGTTATTTGTTTTCATGCAATAAAATAGAACAATTGATATAGAAAACAAATAACCTAAAGAAAAAACTCTATCTGTGCAGGGGCAATTAAATATACTAATATATAATCTCAAATGAATTAAAGTACAGTGGGGCAAAAAAGTATTTAGTCAGCCACCAATTGTGCAAGTTCTCCCACTTAAAAAGATGAGAGAGGCCTGTAATTTTCATCATAGGTACACTTCAACTATGAGAGACAAAATGATAGGCCTGCAGCGACGCGTCGATGATGTCGACGCATCGACGTCAAAATTACGTCGACGTCGTATTTTTGCGTCGACGCTTCGCCACACACACATGTGGGAGACCAAAACATTGCAGGAAACAGCAACCTCCTCAGAATTCCCAACAAAGCCCTGCAAAAAGCCTCATGAAAAGAAAAAGTCCTAAAAAAACAGCTTGCCCATAATCATCGAAGGTATGGGAATACTTCAAATATAGTCCCAAGTACTAACGTTAGCTAAATTAATTTCATGTTTGTGTAGTGTGTTGTGTAGCCTGCGCACTTAGGTGGTGCTAGCTAACTATCTTAGCTCTCCGTGCAGTTTGTTCGTGCTAGGTTAGTAGCTAACGTTAATGTTAGCTAGCTACTGGCGCCTAGACAGCTGTGTTTAGCTAACGTTAGTTATCATCTAATGTTGGCTTGAATGGTAGCTAGCTTACGGCTGCAGAACACAGCTATCTATAGTAGCTAACGTTAGCTAACGTGAACGTTAGCTACTAACCTAGCACGAACAAACTGCACAGAGAGCTAAGATGCGTTGGTTAGCCTAGCACAACCAAAGTGCACAGCTGCATTAGCATGTAAACCTACAGAAAACCTGTAAACCTGCATCAGGTTTTATGTTGGGACTGTTATGTTGTGTTAAACACTCTCAGGAATGTCTGTACTGTTCACTGCAGTGTTTTTCTTTTTTGCACTACAACTTGATTTTTTTGAACAAGAGAGTTATGGTGGTACTGTAAAAGAGTAAACAGGCTGGCCTTTCATTTTGTATAACAGTAAAATAATTATTTTATTTTGTGTAAAGCAGAAGATTTTTTGCTGTGCAAAATTGTTTAATAAAATATATTAAGAATTTTTTGGTATTTATTTGAGATACATTATGGTTTTTATTAATCGAGCAACAGAAAAATAATCGTTATATTAATCGTCCAATTAGTCGTTAGATTAGTCGACTAATCGATAAAATAATCGCCCGATTAATCGTTTAATAAATAATCGTTTACCCCCAGCTCTACAAAATGAGAAAAAAAAGATTTTTAATGAATTTATTGGTAAATTCCTCGGTAAAATAAGTATTTGGTCACCTACAAACAAACAAGATTGCTGGCTCTCACAGACCTGTAACTTCTTCTTTAAGAGGCCCCTCTGTCCTCCACTCGTTACCTGTATTAACGGCACCTGTTTGAACTTGTTATCAGTATAAAAGACACCTGCCCACAACCTCAAACAGTCACACTCCAAACTCCACTATGGCCAAGACCAAAGAGCTGTCAAAGGACACCAGAAACAAAATTGTAGACCTGCACCAGGCTGGGAAGACTGAATCTGAAATAGGTAAGCAGCGTGGTGTGAAGAAATCAACTGTGGGAGCAATTATAAGAAAGTGGAAGACATACAAGACCACTGATAATCTCCCTCGATCTGGGGCTCCACGCAAGATCTCATCCCGTGGGGTCAAAATGATCACAAGAACGGTGAGCAAAAATCCCAGAACCACACGGGGGGACCTAGTGAATGACCTGCAGAGAGCTGGGACCAAAGTAACAAAGGCTACCATCAGTAACACACTACGCCACCAGGGACTCAAATCCTGCAGTGCTAGACGTGTCCCCCTGCTTAAGCCAGTACATGTCCAGGCCCGTCTGGAGTTTGCTAGAGAGCATTTGGATGATCCAGAAGAGGATTGGGAGAATGTCATATGGTCAGATGAAACCAAAATAGAACTTTTTGGTAAAAATTCAACTTGTCGTGTTTGGAGGGGAAAGAATGCTGTGTTGCATCCAAAGAACACCATACCAACTGTGAAGCATGGGAGTGGAAACATCATGCTTTGGGGCTGTTTTTCTGCCAAGGGACCAGGACGACTGATCCGTGTAAAGGAAAGAATGAATGGGGCCATGTATCGTGAGATTTTGAGTGAAATCCTCCTTCCATCAGCAAGGGCATTGAAGATGAAACGTGGCTGGGTCTTTCAGCATGGCAATGATCCCAAACACACCGCCCGGGCAACAAAGGAGTGGCTTCGTAAGAAGCATTTCAAGGTCCTGGAGTGGCCTAGCCAGTCTCCAGATCTCAACACCATAGAAAATCTTTGGAGGGAGTTGAAAGTTTGTGTTGCCCAGCGACAGCCCCAAAACATCACTGCTCTAGAGGAGATCTGCATGGAGGAATGGGCCAAAATACCAGCAACAGTGTGTGAAAACCTTGTGAAGACTTACAGAAAACATTTTACCTCTGTCATTGCCAACAAAGGGTATATAACAAAGTATTGAGATGAACTTTTGTTACTGACCAAATACTTATTTTCCACCATAATTTACCAATAAATTCATTAAAAATCCTACAATGTGATTTTCTGGATTTTTTTTTCTCATTTTGTCTCTCATAGTTGAAGTGTACCTATGATGAAAATTACAGGCCTCTCATCTTTTTAAGTGGGAGAACTTGCACAATTGGTGGCTGACTAAATATTTTTGCCCCACTGTATATAAACAAACAAGTGTCAAAATGACAAATATTAACCACAACTAGATTAGATATCAGCAAGTACATTTACCACAGAACTCAACAGGGGAGTAACTATAAGGTCACTGCAGTATGACTCAGTAGTTGAAAGCCTAGTTGGATGTTAGATGTCAGAGTATCTGTGATCGTGGCCTGGGAGGAGGAGATGGATGGGCGTAGGGTGGGGGGGCGGGTGTCGGAGGAGCTGCTGCCCTATCGTGACATTGACTGACTGACTACCAAATCACCCGTGTCATGAATCAGGACTGTAGAGAGCTCTGGAGCTGACACATACCTACTCACACAAGCACACTGACAGCACAAGACAAACACACAGTCTTAACCTGCATGTGAATGCACATGCACCCAAAAAATCCAGGTGTACAGATTTACACATATTAATACAGGAACACGCAGACCTGTGCACTCAATTCATGAGCAGACATGTCAGCATGGACACGCACTGTAAACTGCTACGTCATCTTCAGCCATGCTGCCAACAGGCAGTCACAGAAGCCGCCATATGCTCCTCACTGCAGGATGTAAAGACTCCAACAAACACAAGGATGCACGTGTCAGCTCACTGCTCGCAGTACGCACTGCATACAACACATGCAATTCAAGTCCCAGGGCCTCCACGTGAACAGTGATCAAAGGTGTCCAGTTGATGAGCCATAACCTTCCTCCTACCCACACAGTTTATTCAAAATGTCCCATATTCGTAAATAAATGTTTTTCTAACAACACAAATAGAAACCAACATCTTCTCACGAGTAAATCACATGCAGCTCTAAAAGCTCTAAAAGCTATCTTATCTCCTAGCAGCCTTTGCAGCACTGCTGGGGAGGGAATCCCTTCAATACCATTTACTCTCTTTCTCAGCAACAATCTGGGGGGCAGATACACAATGACGGAAGACTGATGCACCTCAAACTAGAGCAGGTTTCTCTCTCTCTCTCTCTCTCTCTGTGTGAAAGAGTGTTTACCAAATATGCTGTATATGTGAGAATATATCGCTGCATGCCACACACCATAAACTATTTTTACCAAACCACACATCAAGGTGTAGTGATTTGTTTGAGCATTTGCCCATTTGTGTCTAAGCTTTCACTATAATTATATACAAAGGCATGTGCCTAATTGCTTTGATGATATTTTTACGACCTTTCATAATAAAGTTAAGTTATTTTAATTGGAAAAAAAATTGAAACAGAGACAAGTACCCAAAAGTCTAAAAATCTTGACTGGCGGACATACTGTATGTAAGAGAGGACTGTAAGAGAAAGAAGCTGAGAAAACAGAGGTGTCATTTGCATCCTCCTTTTTGTTCTTCGAGCACTCATAATAACAAAAAGCATTACTATAAGTAACATGAAACACCGGTGTTTATGTCCATGTGTTTGCATATGTATGTCTGCATATATGTGGCAGCTGCATGTTGTGCCGGCCCCACTGTGCTTGTCTGAGTCAGTGACAGCAGGTCATCACTAATCACCCAGTGGGTGTAAAGTCATCCCAGTAAGCCTCATGCTGAGAGAGGGATGGGGGCACAGAGGTGCTGATGGAGGATGAAGGAGGAAAAGTCATACAGGACAAACACAAGATGAACTACAAGACAAGATCGCAGGAGGGCATGGCTACCTCCAGCTATTTATGGTGAGTTCTAACTACCACTATGACTACTGCTTCTAAAAATAACAATGATACAGCAATAGTTGTTACAATAGCAGTGGCAAGCTCTGTATTGTTATCCTTAATGCACTGAGAATGAGACTTAAATGTGCCCTGTTCTCATGAAGGAAAATGCTGTTCTAAAACAAGTTATTAAATCATTTTTTTTTTAATGGTTATACTCTGAATGAAATGTAGTGAAGATTATATACAATTTAAATACATATGATATTAAGAAACATACAGTAATCACATCATAACCACAACCAGAACCACAAAAATGGCAAATGTTCTCATCATGCCACCATAAGAGAATAATGGTATTATCCTCAGCCACAAATTGCCATTGCTAGTCTGATGGATTTCACGGGTTGGTGACCACTCCCTGAGGCCAGTCGATAAAGCCAACTCCTAATGATTCAGCATTCTGTGCAAGTTCACAAGGGCCGTTTTTTCGCCCACAAGGAGCTATTCATCAATGGGACACACTCCTGACACCAGGGCCAGGCGTGAAGGTCCAGTAGGGGTTAACACCTAGCCTGCCAATGCCCAGAGGCATTTCCATATAGTCTAGATTAGAGAAGTGAGTCACAAAGAGAGATGCAGAGAGAGAAAATGAAGGAAACTGGAATACTAAATGATTGAAAAAGGGGCCGTGGACCAAAGCAGACACCAGGACGATCACAGTGACACGGACACACACACCAAATGTGAGACTATTGGATCAACCGATAGAGGAAGGCAAGGCCAGGATTAATCCATCACTCAAAACAAGTCAACCTGACGGTAAAATGTCACAGATACCGCAAACATAAACCATATAGCTGTTTGTCGAGTAAAAACTGATGTATCTCTGAAACACAAGCTTTTCATTTTCACTCATGCAACAATCGTAATATACCCAAAAGAGAACTGTGCCCTCAGTTTACGGCACAATAAATTGATGAAAAATGCATCATCAGGCTTCAACAAGCTGGTAAACAAGGATGCAAAGTGGGTAGAAGCATATCTATGACACATGTCACAAAGAGAAGTCAGTGAGCTCTTTCCAAAGCTAATGCTATAATAAACCTTATGCACCAGGGAGAGCTAAAAATAAGGGCTAGACAAGCTGACACACTGCATTTGCAGAAAGCTGCACTTCGTACAGAGCACCATCAATCATCATCATTCACTACTTGCTGATGCTTGTTGTCTGTGCAGTGTATCAAGCATGTAATATTCATACATATGAATATATATATATATACACACACACAACTGTACACTGACATGCTAGGGTTACAAAGTTCTGGGAGTATTTAAGGTGGAAACTTTCCATTGGAATTTATGTGGGAAATAACTGGATGAATAAAGGAAATATAGGGGTTATTTGCTCAGGCTGTATTTATTTATGTCATATGCAGATAGAAACACACCTATAACCATATGATAAGCAGACATAATCATAATTCGCCAAATAAATCAATTTCTTTGTCAAATACATACAATACTCATATGAAAGCATGCAGTCCTTGCAGGATTGTTGGTAGTGGTGTGGACTGCACATGTGATGGGAGAATGCACTGTGCATGCAGAGGGTTGTAATTTTACTGAATTCCCTGAATGCAAGAATGGTTACAATTAAATTAAATGTGCATTTTAACCAAAACATGCCATAAGACCCAGTGTTGCTTTTCTATGTGTATTCCCCCCCCAAAATAACTTCACTATTAAAAGGTAACATTTTTATTTTAAAATGTGCAAATTTGCCAAAGTTCCTGAGTTTAACTTCCCTTGGAAAATATCCAGAAATTTACCAACCCTTTGCAACCCTAGTCTGCACATAAATGTCAGTCTTGTACAGGAAATAGAGCATTTTAAAATGCTAATTCCATTTTGGGGTAAAAGCCCTGCTTGTTAAGAATAGTTATTTTTAAAGCTCTACTCATACTTGTGTTCTCTGCTACAAGACTATACACAGCATTAAAAGACAGACATTTCATGTTGGAACAAACACATATCATACATCAAGTACTTAGCTTTGAGGACAATCTATGTACATGTATTAAGCATTATCTTTCTAATTAATATTTCATGTCAGAGTGGAAAGGCCCCTAAACCACGTTATGACCATGAGATGTGAGCTACTGCTGCAGCTTTATGTGTCAGTTGTGTCGGATATTTCTTGAAATCTGGAAGGTAGGTTTGAAAGTATCTACAACAGACAGAAGCTAAATCTACTGTTCCAGAATGTGTAGCAGGGTAAGCTGCAGAAAAGACTTTCAAACCTTTCTTACAATACTGGGGCTTTACAATTCCTGTTCTTGACCTTATTCATTATTTTAAATATTAAATTGGCATGGGTGAGATTTTAGCAGTTTTATGGCAGAAGGTGTGTGCACTTAATAGTGCTACATAAGAAGAATTAAAATATACAGCAACCAGAGACCGATTTGTAAACTGAGATAAAGATAACATGCTGCATTTACAATGCCAGAGTTGTTTCTCTCTTTTCCCTGTGGGGCATGTAAATTATAGTGTAATCAATCACTTTCAGTGTACTTGGTGACATGAATTCTGATGAAGGAGAAGAAGCCTCAACTTGCTAAGATATAGGATTAAGGGTTTAAGGTTTTTAATGTATGCTATGTGCATATTTGGAGGTGGGTGTTTTGTCCTTTCACCTTGGCTTTTCCCATGGGACCACTGGTGTAGAGCCACCAACACACCCTGTCACCCTGTCAGTCGGTCATCCCGCCTTAAAAATGGTGAGTCAGACTCTCATTACAATCAGGCCACAGTCCACAAATATTTTAGCTTGTGTGTGTTTCTATGACTCATATAGGCTTGGACGATCTCTCATATATTTTCAAATCATCCAATCGTGGTTACTGAACGCTAGTCTGGCTACATTGAACGCATAATTGGACATAACATATTATGCAGATGCAGAGCGGCTTTCACTTTCATCAATAAAACTGACAACACCGGCTTGGCTGTCCTGCCTCCTGATTGGCTGACGTGCTTACATGCTTCTGTGTTAATACCGTCTTGCTTCGGCAAGTTATTTTATTTTTGCTGAATTCTTTATTACAGCGGCTAATTACCCACTTTACATTTAAATATTCCACTAGTTCACTCAAGTACTACTCATAGCGATCTCCTTTTAGCAACTTTCTCACTAATCGTACGGTTCTTTACACGGTGTTAGCTCTATTAGCTACTTTAGTTTAGTAGTTAGCGGTGGCTTCTCTCACTTTTCGGCTCTCTGTTGATCAGCGTGTCAAATGTTAAGCTGTTCCTCTGCCTCCTACTGTGATAATTATGTAATAACTGTAGTTTATTTGCCGTATTGGTGGCGAAGCTCCGCACCAGGGAAACTCGACCGTTAACTGCCCCCAGTAACGTTAATGGGTGTGGGCTGACCTAATGTAACCCGGGGAGCCAGCGGGCGGACTTACCGCTCCACCAGAAAACAAACATTAGGGCGCAGATTCTTCTCCATTCGCTGATCATTCCTTCAATCATTGATATACGATCTAATCGCCAATCGGCACAAGTCTAGAGTCATAGATGTGAAACAGAGAACGACAGTGTAAAAACTCAAGTGTGTATGTTAGAGGGAGAGTGGATGTAAGAATTCAAGACATATGCAATCAATCAACTAAGTCAGACGTTGCAGTGATCCATGTGTGTCCTTCTGGCACACAGAAACACAAAGCGTGATACTCAGTGATGTAGTAAGCCACTAAACCTGCATCATCATCCTACTGCAAAAAGACTGAATTAGTCTTTTTGCTAACCAGAGGTGATGTTATGAATTAATTATACAGTGAATCACACAGTAACAGCAGTGAATGATGAGAGAATTTCTGTAGTTTAGTCACTGGCTCTGCTCGGTCCTCTTGTGACTTTTGTAACAGAAGCTTACAGGAAGTAAACAGATAAGATGATGCCAAGCCAAGGTTTTCTCGATTCTCCAGGGAAGACACAAAACTCTGTAATATCACTTTGACTATTTTGTCATTAAGTCCTTAGTCGGCAAGGCAATTCTTTTAGAAAACAAGGCTAGGCAAAGGGTTGAAATCATGATGAAATCAACATTCTCCACTCTGTGCCTCCAGAGCAGTATTACATTTCCAGCTGTTCCTGCTATCTGGATAACATATAAATGCAAGAACACATTTTATGACTCACAGGCTTTTCTGGCAAATACAGTGTTAACATTTATCTATTATACTCAGCCTCTAACTCTATGTTGACTGCTGATGGTTGTCCTATGAATGATTTGTGCTACCTGATTGTTTGCTGGATTTGCCATAATACAAAAAAACACACTGTAATAATTGTGCATGATAACAGCTCATAACAGCTCAGCGGTAAAGACACTCTGACTCATGCACACACTGGTAAAAGGAGATGGATTGTTTCATGCTGGTCATGCTCTAATGCTGCCCATTTTTGAAAATAAATTCCGACATTTAAGACTTATATTCACACACATTTTCAGACTTTTGAATTGTGGTAAATAGCTTGATGATGCGTGACATTAATTATAGACTTTTAGCAGCTAGAATGAGGGCAAATACACATTCATTTCCTGGCTTCTGATTTTACAGTGGCTGGGCTGACACATTAGTTAGCGGCCGACTCTGACGTTGCAACTACAGCGCCTGTAATAGTAATATAACAGTAATAAAACTGTGCTCCCTCTCGGCTTCTACCATTAAAAATCAGAAGGAATAAATGTGGTAAAAACAAGAGGCACGAAGACAAGGAAACAGTTTACGAGACAGAATAAAGGAGGGAGACAAAGAGGTAGGAGAGAGAGGTGGGGGAGAAGGACAAAGACAGGAGAGAAAGATGGCGGGATGCGGAGGGGTAGACACCGCGAAGAGCAGGGATAAGCAAAGAGTCAGAAAGATACAGCTGAGGGAGAAAATAGCTGAGGGCATGGTGAAAGGATAAACAGTTGCTTCACTTTTCCTCCTTCCATCTAGAGTTTAAAATTGAATTAGCAATGAACTATTTATACAAGTGCAGTGTGCATTTTCCAACTCAATGCCTCTGTACAGTAGACACCAGAGGAAGATAGTGCAGGGAGACATACACCGGTTTCTTTTCTTTTTTCTACATAGATGTCATGGGCATAATGATAAATTCTAGGGCTGTCAAGCGATACATTTTTTTTTAATTGCGATTAATCGCTGAATTTCTATAGTTAATTGCGATTAATCGCATATTTTATCACATGATTAAAATTCTATTTTGCATTTCAGAACTGTTTTTAAGTACATATTAACAATGGAAAGCAATTATTACCAGTGTATCTTGATTGGGAATCAAATGAATGCAAAGAAAGTGACTTTATGAACTTGGTTTTAAGATTTGTATTTGTTTATTATTTATTTAACAAAAGAAAAATGTGTGAATCTAGTCACACATTTGAATCTAGAGTCAATATTAGGGTTGGGTATAACCATAACAATAACTTATTTCACTAGTAAATAGCTGTTGAACGACAAAAACAACCACCAGGTGGGAAATGGGCATTTAACAATAACTTTGAATGCACCACGAGGCTGTAGGTTACCAGTTTCATTGAACGCACCGTCTGTGTTTTTCCGACAACGGCAGCTGCAGATTGTTACATCCCGGTGTCGGAATCCTCTACAGTGAAATACAGTCACACTTTACACCGTTTAGCGTTAGCTGTCAGCATTGTAACGTGTTTAATCGTTTAATCCAGCTACTTTTTTTTTCAGAGCATCAGAGAGAAGCGCAGGCATATCAGTGGTACCGAAATGAGGCACCGAAATCTGCGTTGCTATTCCTGCAGCAGCAGGATGTGTTACAAGGAAGAACGGCAAAGTGCGGCAAAGGGTCAAAATAGTAGCCTGTTAGGCACGACGCGAAGCCGAGCAAAGTGAAAATAAATTAATAAATGGCGACATGCGATTAAAAAAAATTAATGCGTTATGCTCGGCCCTTAATCGCATCGCGATTAACGCGTTAATGCTGACAGCCCTAATAAATTCACAACCAGAAACACTCAACAAAAGATCATACCCACAGGGGGAAGGTAGAGGTAGAATTATATAAGGTAGAGGAAAAAAGTAGCAGAGGGATGACATGGATTTAGAGAAACACTCAGTTTGGGTTTGCTTCTAGCTGTCTCCCCTTGCTGTGGGGTTCCCAGCCCAGCTGCCATCAATGAGTGATGCAAGCTCTCTTGGATTAGAGCTGTGAAGTGACATCAGTAAATGAATGGCAGCTGGTTTTAGCAGTGATGTTTGGAAATCTCTAATGTTAGATTTAGTCATTTTTAGTAGTTTCACAACTTGAAAACCCATACTGTTTACAGTACGAATTCCTCTTTAACCCAATCACTTTGATTTTATCAGGATGTGTGTGTGAGAGAGTGCCCCATAGAAATAAAATTTAATTTCAATTTATTTCTATGGTCTGCCCTGTCCACCAGCATAGATTGGTTACTGAAGGATGAGTCTGAAGAGAGGAGCCATTACATCTGCCATTAGGCAGCAATCCCAGTGACACATGACACCTTTCAGCGCGCATGCACACACACACACACACACACACACACACACGCACACACACACACACACACACACACACACACACACACACACACACACACACACACACACACACACACACACACACAATCAATTAAACCACCTACACACGTGCATGCCTCAATGGCTGAAATAAAGGCGACACTAATTGTCAAAGAACACTTCCAGTGCATCAAGTAATTAGCACTTTTTAGTCATACCTCACTTTTCAATCCCCAAATGTCATATTAACTGCTACACGTGAATGTAACAGACAAATCCAAAATTACATTGTATGACTTGTTTTGAGCATCCCCGCACAGATTTCTATCTTGTATCCTTGCTAAGTACTCTGCCTTTGTAGGAAAATGTGTAGCCTTAACCAAAGCAATGAGGTTGGTTGTACTAAGCAGCTCCGAAGCACAAAATGTTTGGAACAGACATCAGGCCTTTTAAAGCCACAGCCAGTTGTTAAAATTGGGTTAAAGCCTGGTGTATTAATCATTTTTTAGAATTTTCTAAAAAAAGAAAGTTGATGGAAATATGTTGGCAATTGAGTGGGTCCATCCACATTTTACAAGTATCCTCAATATAATATATAAGATCAATCTCAAGTCAGTTTGGAGCATGTGGCAGTTTGCACTACATTTTCAAACAATTGAGAATGCATACAATTATAACTATAGCCAATAACAGGATTAGTGTGCAAACAAATCTTGAAAACATCTCACGACACCACCTCTATATGAAATGCTTGATTTTTGATCAGTCACTTCTGTGCATTAGTAGGCTCCTGCAAGCCAAATGATCCACATAGACCTTGAGGAGCACTAATTCCATTACATAATGCCCAGGTCCAGCTCTAAGTGTGTGTGTGTGTGTGTGTGTGTGTGTGTGTGTGTGTGTGTGTGTGTGTGTGTGTGCTCTTTGTGGGCATATCAGTTTGTGTGGCATTGTGCCAGTCCGTATCACTTTCACTCTTCCTCTAATAATTATTAGGAATTAACAGCGCTCAGATACTGATTGTGGTAATGACCTGTGATAAGTCAACTGCAACATTAGTACTAGGTATATATTGTATGTAGGGCAGTTAAAATGATGATGTGTTTTATAACTATTGTATATTTTATATGTCCATTTTGATATGAAATGGAGCTGTTTCGGATGCAAGACAAATCTCTAGAATAATCTGTAATACAATTGCTGTCTGACTCATGTTTTCTTGTTGATGATGTAGTCTCATCAGATGCAGTGTGAGTTGAACTCAGCATCAGCATAAATCGGGGACCATGCACAGCAGTGTGGCTAAAGCAACAAGGTTTTTGCACTCCAGCGTGTCCTGTCGAGCTGACGATCTGTGCAGCAACCAGACCATCGCCAACCAAGGCATGCCCTTGTCCATCTCATCACTTCATCATCCCGCCACGTGCAGTGACACACCGCAAACGCCATGGTAACATCAGTCACTTCAGCCACTGCTGACTGACCCCAGGGTAACAATAAGCTTTGCCAAAAGATTTACACCTGTTACCCTTCCCTCTGTGAACCAGGGCTTCACATTGGTTGGCCTTGCTAACAATGGTAATTATGGATGCTCTGACTAACAGGCACAGGCTGGCAGATGAACTGTGACACTTCAGGAACTCAACGACTGCACGTTGATCTAATGGGCCATCGGCACAGTGACTCTCTGACCATATCAACTATTGCTAGTCCATTCATGTCCATTGACTAAATACATAAATGTACCAGAATTGCAGATACAGAGCCAGAATTGGTACCAAGGTTTTGCATTTAAGGAGCAAAATGACTTTCCTGATATCTATCAAAGGCAGGCATGCTTAGGGCTGCACGATTATGGCCAAAATGATTATCACGATTATTTTAATCAATATATTGATCACAATTAATATCAATGATTATTTGTTGATTTTAACCAAAACAAATGTTATTGTCACATAGGCTAATTATAACTGCTTTCACATCCATATTGTGCTACATTCCTCCTTTGTTGAAGGATACTATGAAGGAGTATGCCATATCAGCTGTTGTGCGACCGCTTTTCACACATGTGCGTTTGCTGTGAAAAGATACAGGCAATGCAATTTTCTGTTCATGTTAACGGCGGATGTTAAAATCCGGTGCCAATAGGGCACCGGTGCCCGGTATCTACTGGACGAAATAGCAACGCGGATTACGGTGCAAATGTCTGCGTTGCGCTCTGATGCCCCAAAACAGACGTTAGAGGCAACAGAAACATCGCTGCATGTCCCGCTAGTAAACACTAATAACACGTTACACAGCAGGTAACGTTAGCCTACCATTAGCTACAGTAGTGAACACGGCTAAAATACTGACAGCTAAACGGTGTAGTGTGACTGTATTTCACTGTAGAGGATTCCAACAGCGGGACGTACAACAGTCTGCCGCTAAAACTATGAGCTAAAAGACTCAAACTAGCACTGGTCACTGCTGTTGTCTGAAAAACAACACAGACGGGACAATATGTTGCGTTTACTGGTAAACCGGTAAACCTTGTGACGATTTATGACCGACTGCTATCTGTTGTGGAATTTTCCTTACGTTACTCTGTCCTCTGTGACTGTCTACATCTAAATAAGCTGCGCGGTGCAGGGAACAACTATGATTGGCTCATGGAGGCACGTGATCAGAGAGTGGTTTACGGAGCTTTGGGAAAAAAAAAAACTTTGATACGGAGCGTTCTATGAACTGAATGAAGCATTTTAAATATCGCTCGATCACGTGAATTTGATCGTGGGAAGCCAAAATCGTGATCGTGATTAAAATTTGATTCATTGTGCAGCCCTAGGCATGCTTACTGTATCTAAAATCACTTTGATCTCTCCAGATCAAAATATGTGACAGAGTTGAGTCCTAGATAAGCCTTCAGAGAGGTCTGATAAATATCGGCCATCATGCTTCTATTCTGGAATCTTCCCGTGTTATCTGAGCAGGTACGCATCCGGGACAACCTTAGATACAGATTCAGAGCGGGGGCTCATCAAGCACACAGTAGTGGTGTGTAGCTCTGGTCTCAGATACAGTGTAATCCTAGGCTGGCAGGTAAATATAGCCTGTGGCTGCTTCGGGCTGGGCTGAGTGCTGCTTTGCTCTGCTCGACCTTGGCTCATCCTGCCCTCCCTTTTCTCAAAGGAGATGAAAAAGCATTAGTCCACACTGTTACACTACCTATTACTGTTGTCTGCCAAAAAACATGCATAGCATTTCTCTAAAAATGTTAACAAGAATTGATCCAATGTTTTAGCTTTCACCATACCCTGCACCACCTGGAATTGTATTCAGTATAACTCAACATGTAAAAATTGATATCACGTAAAGACTTTGTTATACGTGTCCTATTTTACAGCAGCAATACAGACAGCACTGTTTTGTTTAGCTGTACAGTTGAGTCTTACTGCTCTCATCAACCCTGTATGCAGACATTTTCAGAAAACAAGCTCCGATAAACCCATTGTACTCTGTACCTGTCCAGCGCCAAATGACAGACAGACAAACGTAGCAGCTATCTGGTGAAGCACATTGAACATCTAGCAAGCTAAAATCTCAGACACAGCAAAAAAGGCGGTGAAAATTGGACTTCCTCATAATTCACATGACTCAATATTTCTATTGCCATGAACACAACTCTTAATGAATGCTAATGTTGCTTTGTGTCTGCTGAATGTATAAATACAGTGTAAGGAATTCAATTTAAAGCTATAGTGCATAGTTTCTGCCGACTCCATGAGGAATTCTAAGTAATGACAACAAAACTGTCGGCGCATCCATATGATACAAGACTTCCATGACCGCACACCACCCCCCCTCCACGCAGTTGCAAGTAGCCATGGTAGCCAAGGAGGACACGGACGATTAAAAAAACATGACGGACTCTTCAGAAGAGGTAATTATCTTCACTCGAGTTTCTGTGCAGGAACGTCACCGGACGACACAATCTTCTGAACGTAGCCATACTGAGAAATACAGAGAGAGTTGTGTGGAGCTGATAGTCTTAATTAGCTTTGTAGCAACTCGTATGGCAATGGCTGGAATGTAACGGACGTTCATTAATATCAAAAAGTTACGCACTAAAGCTTTAAAAAATATTTGGGGGAAACCTTTCACCCCCACTGTCTAGATAATCGGGGCATTTACAAAATTTCGAGGGAACTTTTGAAAAATAGTAATTTGTGCATAAAGTTGCTGTTTTTTCATGTGAAATGAGCCCAGATTAAAATGCATAAAGTAATCATCACCTTGTGCCAACACGAGTAAATAAAAAGCATACTATTGCTATATTCAGTGCATTTATATGCAACAGCGCGGTCTGTGAGAGTGTGTGTTAGAGACGGAAATGGAAATTAAATGAATTGAATGAAAATAAAATGATGGCTTAATGTAGTATTAGGATATTGGCCTAAACTGATAAAAAATAAAAAAATTCGGAAATCTTGGGGGCAATCTTTTTTTCCCTCAATCACGATTTTAGGGGCATTCTGAGATTTCTTGGGGCATTTTTGCCCTTTGCCTTCCTCATTTCTGACACTGTATACATAGGCTAACTAGTTAGCAATTACACCTAACTAGAGATGCACCGATTAAAATTTTCTGGGCCGATTCCATTCATTGAGTTTGACCTGCCGATACCGATTTTAGCTGGTTCCGATTTCATTTTTTCTAACCACTTTACAGCACACACAAATATTTATTCTTCATCTTTTCTTTAATAGAACATTTTACATTCTGCAGAGAACATAGAACATTTTTTGAACAGATAATCGATCGCTATAAAATAGAACTATATAAATTACTCCTGGTGTGGGAAATTCACACACATCTGAAGTGCAATGTTATGGAAGAACCATTTCGTTCTTTTCACATCCAATATCCAACTAAAGAAATGTGATATATTTAGCAAACTGAATTTCGGTATGAAAACAGGGAAAACAGATAATGGCAATACAATAATATATAAATAACAAAGAGAGTGAGAGTGCATGTTGGAGAATAGCGCGGACACGTGTGCCACCCGGCGGAAAAATGAGAGAAAGGAAAAAGAGATGAGGATAACTAGCCAGTGGAGATCGCGTGTGTGCGTCATGGATGTAATAAGAGAATGTGTTCGTCCTTGAGAACTGTAAGTTGTATAACTTATATTGTCAGTTCATTGTAAGCTGGTGATTTCGTTGTTTGTGTTCTTCACCTGCTAGCTAGGTTGCACGTGGCTGTTGAGTCGATATAATAGTGTATGGTAGCCTTTACAATGTTATTTATTTACAGCATTTGACCGGCATAAAATCAGCATATGTCAGACTGACCAGCTGATCGCCAGTCATGGCCGATCACATGAAAATCGGCCAATTACGGTCACCAGCCGGTCAATTGGTGCATCTCTACACCTAACCATTATTTGTCACTTTGTTCTGATGTTTTTCTGCCTCCTAGTGGCAAACATTGTATGAATGCAGATGTAAACAAAAGTGTACTGAATAATGACTGCAATGTTCTAAAAAATAATTGAGTCCATACATACAGGCTCGTGCACATCTATCTACATCAATACAGAGGTAAAACCAAACAAATGCACAAAGAAGGACAGATCAGATACATTAGTCCCTTGGGTAGGACACATCCTTAAGAGCCCCACTCTCATGGGAACAAATAATACATTCCTTCCTCTCCCCAATCAAATACACCGTGAATAAAAGTATTCTTTTCATACCACCGCTTTCGTCGAATCTGGGACAGCACACAATACTGTATTCAAACACAGTAGACCTGCAACCATCTGCAATGGTTAGATACTTAGTTTAAAGAGGAAAAAGGTTCTGAAAGTGTCCAAGACAGCAGCTGAGTAGACAGTGATACAAGTCTTTAATTAGTGCTGCCCTGTGTTCTCTAAAAAAGCTGTTGAATAAAAAATACATAAAGATTTGTCATGCGACTGAGGAGCACAATACTCGATGCTTCCACGTGTTATCCTCTGGGCTTCTTGTAGTTTAAAATTGTCTGACCTGAACTAAATCAATTCAAATCTAAATGTTCATGCAGTTCACAGTGGCCAGAGGGGTAATGGTTCCGTCAAAACTGTGTGCTTCAGTGTATGATTGACTGTTTTTCGGGTTCGACTGCAATAACATGAATTACCTAAACGATCTATCAATTTACATCCAAAGCTCTAAAAAAAAGCCAAATGAAGATTAATGTTCCCCTTGTCTAAAACCTATTTGGAATTATTTATTCATGCAGATGCTACCACTTGTAATTACTAAATTTAGGCATAGCTGAAAAGTACCATGTGTTGTTTCATGTGAGGATAAAAGTTGGAAGAGAGGCAAAGAAAGAGAGAGAGAAACAGAAGAGGGCTTTTTAGCTAATTAGGGTTGGGTATCCATAAGGTTACATAAAAGTGGAATGAGATACCCTGAAGCCCTGCTATTTCACTTACACTCACACAAACTGTGTGTGCACGCATGCACACATACAGCTCCTTTGAAAACACGAGCAAGCACACACACACATATACACAAAGTGCACACATTATCCATTAGCAAATCGTTGGATCCATTGTAATAAGTGCAGGCCTAGAGGAAACAGGAAAATGAACAGGCCAAAGGAGCCTCGTGCTGAGAGTACTACAATAAAAGGTTTCACGTCCCAGATTAGTCTATCCCAGGTTACAGAGAACTGAACATGAACCAAAACAATCACTAGTGCAATTTGAAGATGACCAAGCGTTTTCATGTACTTCTTCATTCACATTATTTCATTATTATTATATATTATCACAGCCATGTAATTATTTGCCCTATTTAAATACAGTCCTCCATAGCTGACTGTGGTCCAAGTAAATTTATCATTTGACTTCATGATTGAAGTACATGTATTACTAAGCTGGAATTCAAATTTGCACGCTAGTTGGTGCAATTCATGACTAAATCTTTGCACACATTTGGAAACGTTATACTTTAAATGTGTTTGTTTTTATATAGAAATGTCAAGCATTCAGGTAGCAACTTCTCCTTTTTAGCCAACGCTGACCGTTACTTTCACCGTTTAAAATAATGAATGGTGCTGGCGGCGCTGTCAATAATTATTGTTAATAATGTGTGTAACTTGATAACAGGCCGAAATTACATTTGTCTGTGGTCTGGTTAAAGTGCTCTCCGCAAGCTGGTGTCTGTGTTCTGCCAAAGATCGTTTGTAAGGAAAGAAGCTCCACTCTGTTCCACCATGGTACAACTGTTTTTTTGTAGTCAAGAGAGCTATACTTCTCTCTAGCTGATTGCATCACATCAATTTCAGAAGTTGCATTTTGCAGTTGAACTTTAATTCATAACATAATAACCTGATCAATTTAATAGTTTTGAACCAGGACCTCCAGTATTTGGATACAGAAGCTTGTGAAAAATTGGGTGTGCATTAGAAGTCTACAGCTGTCGTTTTAATGTGTCAGATACATATTTTAATCAACATAGGAGAAAAAAAAACCTAACAGATCGGACTCAGTATCAGCAGACACCTAATGTTTAAGGATTCAGATAGGGATCAGGGCCAATACAACTTGATTGGGACATCCCTAATTCATAGCAGCATAAATCAATGACAGTCATTGGACTGTTGTGACTCGTGACTAGTAAACATACACCAGTGATCAATGATCAGAAAGTGATCTGCACACAAGCATATTTACTGTTATCTTGTCATTTCCAATCAGTCTGATCACAGTGCTTCCCTTACACAGCATGGCACCACTCACCCTATGCAAAAAAAAAAAATGTTGTTATACAGTTCAATTTACCTCAGTAACATTTCTGTTCTTATTCCTCTCTCAAAGATTTTATTGTTTCATTTTTCAGATATGAGTGGGGAAAGACAGGAAAAAATAAGGAGAAAAAGAAGTAGATGACAAAGGTCGTAGATCTATTCTACAACTCCAAAACTATGACTCTTAACCAGCAGAGCTAGCAAAATGGCCCTTCTTTGCAGATTCCCTAACTACATTAGTGTCCAGTCTTTCCAGAGTTATGATAGGATCTCTGTTGGCACTGTAGTGGACGACCTTTGTACAATGGGAGGAGTAGGGAAGAGAGATGCCATGCTGCCGAGTTTGATTTACATCGAATGGAGCTAATTAACATCCCCAGAACATTAAAACGTGCCTGTGCCTCCTCTTTCCCTCTCTGACTTGCTTCCTCACTCCTTCTGGGTGTGTAGCAACAATAAACTGGTGGAAGAAAGAAAGATTCACAGAGAGATAGACAGAGAACAGGGACACAAAGTGGCATGGTTGATGATTGAGGTGAGAGTGAGGGAGAAAGGCCACTGTGAAGCAGAGATGGGTTTATTTTTGCGACAAACTCTTCCTTATTGTTGCATCAAATGAGCCTTAAGCTGTGAAATCCTGTAGACAGAAATACAATAAAGATGTTCTATGTGCCTTTTCCTCCCTTTCTCATTGAGAATAACAATGATACAGATAAATGAGAGTTTGTGCTGATTTATACTTGAAAATCAACTAACAGAAGTTATGTATTATAAGTTTTAAGTAATTATGATTGGGTTTGCATTTTTTTTATACCCCAGTGAAGCCAAAGGAACGCTTTACAAAGGAGCCAGTTGAGATGGAGAGTTGTTATGAATCAAATCTTAAACATAACAGATTGATTTCTGAACAGTAAAATAAACATACTCTAGGTAGCAAACGTGAATGGCTAGCTAAGTGCACTGAAACTGGCTTTCAAAAATCACATTATTTCTGCTGAAGAGAAGGGTAAAACAGCATTAATATTTTATTATTTTTTCATTACCATTTTCATTAGTTATTTTTTATTTGGCTTGCAGTAACTGTCAGCTCAGTAACCTAAGTTTTAACTTTGATCAGTAACAATGACTAAAATGTCCACAAAGCCATATCATGTAATCAGTTTAAGTGTTTATACTAGATTCATTCATTTTATTATCAGCAGGTCTCAAAGGATTTTAAAGAGGAAGAGCCTACCAAGATAGACCTAATCGAATGCCCTTTTCTGGCTACTCTTGTAAATGAAATGCTCAACACGGTCTCACAGCAGTTCGTGAAATGCTCATGTTATTTTTAATCTATTGATTCGTGTAC